>NC_052506.1:29451691-29699191 GCF_014356525.2 Nilaparvata lugens
TCCTTGGTCTAGCTGATGTTACCAATCAAGAGCTTGAGATACTCTATTGATGGGATTTACAGCTCTATGCTTGATAATTAGAGAACATTGATATCTTCAATTGATCTCTCCGGAACCTACCACGAGCAGAATCTATGATCTTACAAAAGAAATCTAGAATGTGCTTTCAGGGTGAGATCAGATGTATGACTACATAATGAGACTCAGGCCTATCTGAAGTGAACTATAAATGGTCTTGTTGAATGATAGGGGAGAAGATTCTGGATTAACAAATAAAACAATTGAGAAGAAAATTGATATTATCGAGGACTATGACATAATAGAACGACAAATATTTTATATTTTCTCAAAACTATCATTTAGAAACTTCCGATTCTTCAGATCAATGGGCTTGTCCAATTATTGACATCAATATTACTCTTTGCTTCCGACTCCCATTGATAAGAAAAACGCAAAGTAGGAGAAAATATTAAAAATTACAGCGTTTTCTATCGTGTGTGTGTGTGTGGTGTGTGTGTGTGTGGTGTGTGTGTGTGTGTGTGGTGTGTGTGTGTGTGGTGTGTGTGTGTGTGTGTGTGTGTGGTGTGTGTGTGTGTGTGTATGAGTGTATGAGTGTATGAGTGTATGAGTGTATGAGTGTATGAGTGTATGTGCGTCTGTGTACACGATATCTCATCTCCCAATTAACGGAATGACTTGAAATTTGGAACTTGAGGTCCTTACAATATAAGGATCCGACACGAACAAATTCGATCAAGTGCAATCCAAGATGGCAACTTAAATTGCGAAAGTGTTGTAGAAAACATGGTTTTTCGCGATTTTTTCGAAAACGGCTCGACCTCAGTCCCCAATGATTTAGTTCAATTTTTCAAGAGATATCAATAGTACTCTAATATATGTAGGAAAATATTATAATATTTTCCTGTGAGTTGTCAAAATCGCTGCATTCGCAATGCTTTGGCCTGTGACCGAGTCTGGATGGTTGCCTACTCTGCCCCTTCACAACAGAGGAAAGACCATGACTTATTATTTGTCTTCTGAGCTGTCACTCTCCTCTTGAAAAACCAAACCACCATCCTATATTCAATTCAACCATTACAAAGGGAATCTCTGAAATGATTATACCAATCTACAAAAGAGAACTGGCGCTCTTATCATTTCAACATTGGAAGTCATGTATAATTTTGTATTATTATTGTACATTATCCACACACATCAGCTTGTTACTGAACAAAGACACTGAGGAAAAAACGAATCGACAAAGGTACATTGGTATATGACATTGCATAATTTGAATCACAATATGGGCTACATTCACACAGCTTGAAAAATATAATTCTTCAAAGTGAGCATCTTCTCTACAATGGTTTGCTCAATTGTCATGATCATATATGGCAGAATAATTAATTGTTTTTCTTGTGGAACGTTTGTGTATTCAGTGCAGTGCCGTATGTATGTGGACGGTCACGAGCGTATGCTCACCCAAACTAATACGCTTAATTAGCTGCCACGAGCAGGAATTATTGAGCAAATAAGCCAGGCAAAGAGGAGAGAGAATGCACGAGGTTCAGTGATCCCCAATTACTGGCAGCGGCAGCGGAGGAGGAGACCAAGCGGCCACCACGTTTGACATGCGACACAAGTAATATCCTGATACAAGGACAATCAATTTCCGAAATGGTGGTGCCCTTCATATTTTATCCTTTGAACGCGCGAGCTACTACCATGCGCTTGTCTATGGCTCACACTGCATAGCATTAATTGCTCACTATTAGTGCCTCCTTGGTCTAGCTGATGTTACCAATCAAGAGCTTGAGATACTCTATTGATGGGATTTACAGCTCTATGCATGATAATTAGAGAACATTGATATCTTCAATTGATCTCTCCGGAACCTACCACAAGCAGAATCTATGATCTTACAAAAGAAATCTAGAATGTGCTTCCAGGGTGAGATCAGATGTATGACTACATAATGAGTGAGACTCAGGCCAATCTGAAGTGAACTATAAATGGTCTTGTTGAATGATAGGGGAGAAGATTCTGGATTAACAAAAAAAACAATTGAGAAGAAAATTGATATTATCGAGGACTATGACATAATAGAACGACAAATATTTTATATTTTTTCAAAACTATCATTTAGAAACTTCCGATTCTTCAGATCAATGGGCTTGTCCAATTATTGACATCAATATAACTCTTTGCTTCCGACTCCCATTGATAAGAAAAACGCAAAGTAGGAGGAAATATTAAAAATTACAGCGTTTTCTATCGTTTTCTAATCGAGAATCTGAGAATCATGTACAAAGATGAAATGTTTATTTATATGTAATTTTCTTGTATTATACTTAATGGAGCCATTATTTCATAAAACGACTTCGAAATTTTGTCCTTAAAATATTGTGTAATAAGTAATAACAAGAATGTACAGAAAAAACAGTCTTTTTTGAGCTGTATCGCATACTTTAGGTGTCAATGTTGAGGACAAAAGTCTGGAATTCAATGAATTATTAATAATTTATTCACATTTCAAATTTTCAGTCAACTTCAATATCAAACTTATCCATCCAATGGGTTGAACCGCAATATTTCCCTGAGTATGTACACGAAATAATATCACTGACTTAAATAAGAAATTTGCACTTTTATCAGTTCGAGGAACGGCCCGTTCAGTATCGGTTAGCTCATAACAGTGCTGTCGCTCATTCTGGTCACGTCTTTGGAAATTGATTTTGTTAGTAGCAAACATATCACAGTGGGATAAATTATGAGGGTGGCATTGTGTTTGTGGACTGTTCAATCGGAGAGCGCATTAATAGAGCCGACTGCGATAACCTGTGACACCCAGTAATTGACTGTTCCCAGTTTATGTGAGAGCGTGTGCCCAACCGGCCTACTATTGCAGAATTGATACTTTCAATGCTCTACTGTTTGTCCCTTCACGTGCTCCCTTCCGACCCTGTATGTGACAATAGGACAGCAACTGTATTCGACTGCATTGGGCTACTATCATAGCCCCACTACCAATTCTATTCTCTACCCTAGCCACTCCGCAAGCGACAATCACGAATCATGTGGAATGGTCTCTTTCCGGAGAACAGTGTACCGGAAATAATAGACCATGTAATAATCCCCATTTGAAAACACTACTTCTTCCAATGAATAAGAATATCACTGAATGGAGGACATTTTTCTGTGAAGGTTGTGAGAAGTTGTTCATAGTGAAGGTCCTGTGACTCTGAAGCATTGAACGTGTAACCAAATCCATTGGCAATTACGTTTACTTGAAGCACCAATTTAAACAGTAGCACTACAGATTGGAATGTTTTGACGAAGAATGCTCCATCAGTGGAGATAAAATATAAAGCTTGAATTTCTCGATAACACTCACTAAACTTGTTAACAAACTCTATTTTTCTAGACTGTAATTGCAATATCTGAGAAGAGACACAAATATGACCTTATTCAATTTTTAATACTTTTCCTGGCCCTCATGAGCGTGAATAACCGGTATTCGAAACCGAGCATCCACCCCAAAATGATCAAAATTGATCCTGTAAATGTGTTCTAATCTAGCTGGGCATTTTTGAAATGTTATATATTGAATTTGTCGATAAATGACCACTATGAAGTCTCAACTACAAAATTATAGGTGTGCAAATTTGGAAACCATGATTTTTAGAGAATTATGATGATAAAAATTCAAACTGATTGGCAGAGGGAGCTTCAAATATTATCATCACTCGCAAAAGTTGGAGGAAGTGGAGGTATTGTCAGAACAAAAACAGAAACGACATAAATTAAAAATTCTAGCAGCTTGGTGTTCAGAACCAAAGAGCGAGATTCAGAGGTAATTTTTGCGAAGTTCCACGCTCAAATCCAGGCAAGAGAAGATGGTGGAGTCCTATTCTTTCTCCATTATTCACAGCAGTGAACCATACAAGAAAACTCGTTCTCCTCCTGATTCTTGAGTCGTCTACTCCATTTAGTTTATAGCAGCGTTTCTTCCAAGCAGCACTCACAGCTTTTTCGGTTCAATACCTTCAGTGTGACCTGATACAACTTGATTTTGGAATCGCTAAAAACCTTGGTAGGATTCTGTTCCCGAAGTGATCTTTAGAATTTTCGAACATAGAAAATAAGATGAAGGAAGGTCTGCTCTTGATTATTATCGTTAATCGATTTCGGTATATCTGCTCCCACAAACACTTTCTAGCTGGACCAGTTATCGTGAATTATTGTTTAATATCGGGGCACCGAACTCCGCTTGTTATTTATTTATAGCAAAACACAATTCTTTAAATTGATAGGAGAATTATTTTACAGTTCTGATATACTCTAATTCAGAATTATATAGGCTACCATGTTACGTTAACAAATTAGATATTCTATTTTGATCAAATTGATTAAAACTTCTTTCTCATGAGAGAAGCTAATTGATTAAGAGCCCCCCACAGCTGAATAGTCCATTCACTAAATACATTGGTGCATGCAATTTATATTGTAGTTCTGATTTTTTAATATATCATTTGGGTACATAAGAGATGTCCAGAACCAATTTCTTCTTGCAAAATTTCCTTTTGCTAGATACAGAGTGGCCCAAAAACCTCGTATTTTTGGCTCATTTTCCAGTTTTCAGCTATTTCTGCCAAATAAAGTAATCGGACAGAAAAATGGGCTCTCGCCTTTTTTTTTAATCATAAAATTTTGAATAAAATGAGATCATTCGGAACTCTCTATCTCCAATGAGTACTGAGTTATGAATTTTCAAAAATGAGTGAAATTTAAAGAAAAAATCAATTTTGATGAATTTTAGTTTTTGATCAACAATATCTTCCGATTGTTACGATTTAGATGTATGATTCAAAATTCTCTGGGTGTATTTTCGTGCTCTACAATCAGATATCAGGTAGAGCGCTCTATCTCTTATAGATTTTAAGGTACACCTGACAACAATGCTCTTTGTATTGTGAAAAAAAACTAATTATCAGCTACAACCATCATCAGCTACAACCATCATCAGCAACTACATTGTCTTCACATTGATATTTCGTACAATGCCATAACTTCATGAGATCATGTTCTATAAGAATCACCCGTTAGATGCACTTCATTCCAGTATCTCCTAGTGGAGAGGCGCGCTTAAGGACACCTCAAGGATCAAAATTTCAAACACTTACAACTTTTGACACAATGCTCAGATTTTATCGTACTACACTTCGTTCTTCTTGGCTCGTCAAGACGAGTCTTGCAAAGTCATGCATCATAAGTTACATTCGGTCAAGAAATGGAAAATTTACTGTTAAGTGTACTAAATCCCATATTCCAATACAAAAAAATTGCCAATTTCTGGAGAACTGAATGAGCTCATCCTCAATCTGGATTTCCATTGACATCGTGTTGGAATCAAAAACATAGAAAAAATTGGTCTTTACGTTGAAATAAACATTTAATGAATTTTCGGAATTGAATGAAGTTCAGTAAAATCAAAGTATGTCTACTAAACACAGAGTTTGACCCAGTTGCACAAGAGCCTGTTAAATTCTGTTAAATTCATCTCTGAAGATAACAGAGATGTGCTGGTTCCAATACTAAACTGCAGTCCTGTGTACTGGTCTATTAAAATAATGTGGATGTTATGAAAATAAAATACTGTGTTTTTCAAGTATGGTAAAATTCCACACTATTATTTTTAATTCAACAAAATTTATCAATATTTCATAGAATTACAGAGTATGGTGTCTCCCATCTTAAATATTTCAAGAAAACCAGATAAGAATATTGATGCTCATTGAAGAAGAATCAAGCTTGTTAAACAAAAGGTTCTTTAGCTAGAATCTGTGAGCTGCAAATATTTGCTACATTGTGTCACGTTATTCTTTATATTAAATAACGATTAGCCTCCTGCTTGGCATCAGTCGGTAAAGCATGAGATTTAATATAATAGGGCGTGGTTTTCTAATAGTATTCAGTCTTAAAAAATCTTGATAGGCCTAGATATGGGCTTCTCCAATAACTCTTGTAATTCAATAATAATAAATATATATATATAAATGATACTTATACTATAGAGATGAGGAATATAAAATGAATTGCACACCATGAAAATTTTACACATATATTACATAAACAATGCAAAGATCAGTCGAGGCAAAAAATATATAGAGCGATAAAAAAATAATATAAAAATAGAACAATATTTGAAATCAATAAAAATATCACAGGCTAACTTATATTCTAGATTTATGGCACGAATCATTACCATGTGCCTTTATCTTGAAATCATATGCATTCTTTGGCATGTAGCTGTGACATGTACTTGCTAATACTTGTCTGCTTGGATAATTCAATCATAAATATGTGCTCTAAGATCAGCTTGATAAATTAGCCACTAATAATCCAAATATATCTATATATTAAAATCTCTAGTATTTAGTAGATTTATTTGTATCGAATATATATTTTTATCTCAGGGTGCAAGATTCGGCACCTGACGGAATAGGTAGAGCCATTCATCTAGTGAATTAGAACTATGATAAATTATCGCAAATTGTATTGCAAAAATTAAATATTGTATGCATACGTTTGATAGCCTAGATTTCGTACTTCTTTGATTAAATAGAAATTTCTAAATATTGATCTATATATCTTTCTTTCAGTTAAATACCTTTAATACTAATTTTTACTTGCGCAAGTATTACTCTTATTAATTTCTTAATTTATAATAACCCTTTCGGCGAGCTAGCTTTGATCATCAGATTATTTCGAAGCACTAGGGCGCCCATCACTAAATTCAAATTTAATCACTCACGTGTCGAAAATCTTCTTGTAAGCCGCCGATGTCGATCCAACTCCATGCGGTCCGGGAATATGGTAGCCGGAATCGTCTCCTCCAGGGGTTATAAATTTAATTAAAATGAAAAATGACTTCTGCTTCACAATAGCATCACGAAGTCTTTTAAGAAATTTAATAATTTACTTTAACTTTAACTTTTACAAAATTATTAATAAGGTACTTCGCTCTAAAATATTTGGGGTCCTCTTATGGTGGCATCTGGCTGGCGAGTGCTGGTTCTTCCTTCTCAAGTTTTACAGATCCTCTTTCCGACTTTCAAATTAGCATAAAATTTAAATATCTCAATCCTCCGCCATTAAATTCAAATAGATCTTACAAAAATGCCAAGATATTGCTTAGATTATATGATTAATAATTTCTTTGCATTCGAGCCATATTGATAACATAGATTACACAAATTTTTACACGAAATCTACTACAATTATATAAATATATATAAATATTTTTGAATCGGCCTACAGTTGCCGCCTATTAACTGCCGTTTTACTATTGGTGCATGCAAATTTTATTAGGTATTCATGCGCCTGGTAACTCTTATTTCCTGAATACATTAAATTATTTTTATTTGGTTTTATATTTATGCTCTTTGCATGCTAGTTAATATTATATATATTAATATTAATTCCATGCTAACTAATAATTAGCCACGTGGACGGGTGTTTTCTCACATTGCACACCGTCTGATTGCAATAAAGCTCTGCCAAGGGGTTTTGGTCAGATTCTACGTTCTTCGGTTTGATCGATCTCTAGGTCACCGATCTGTGAATACATCTATCTAACCTCAATCTTCAAATATTTTATAAATAATATATTTATGAGTAGTAAACTTTCTTCAAATCCTTTTTAAGTTCTTGTACCATTTAGCCAGAACAAGCTGATGCTATCTTATCTTGATTATTATCTGCTTGGCGATATTAGCCAATTACTTTATTTTTAGACCTATTACTATTTCTGTTAGGGTTTTTCATCTACCCAGATTTAAATATGTTACACGCGCCCCTGGGTTTGAATTCAAAATATTTGAGAATCACAATGTTTTTAATGAAAACCCACCCTTCAAATACACTGATATACACTATACTTTATTTATAAATTATACTCTCCTACTTCTATCACATTTCGCAGTCATATTTGCTGCATCTCCTTTATACCTTTATCAAAAACAATAACAAATTCTCCTCCTCAACACACATAAAAATATCATAAATATAAACTTCTAAACGTACTCCTCCTGACACCATTTACAACACAGTAATTTTTGAATTGGCCGCTTGCAGGGCTGCCAACTTAACTATACACATTTCATAATTCTCATAAATGATTCCTTTTAGACAATAATTTCGATTCATAAACTTCTGGGCTTATATCTTATAGTATTTCTTAGGTCTTAATATAAATAATTTTCTATACATCAGGTACAATACTTTCTTTTGCTAATGGCTCTTTGGTTTTGGTAACTGGTATTCACTTTAAGTCTTTTCAGGTAACAAACGTGGCATAATTAAAAGTAATAAATATAAAAACATATAAATAAATATATCGACATTAATAAATATAATAAATAACAATAATAAATAACTCTTTGGGTACAGTACTTCTTTTTATAAACATATGTTCAACAGATATTACATTCATTTGATTTGGGTGGCTTTGGTCAGCTGTTCGCTGTTCTACAATTCATAGTGTTACATGTTACATCAGAATTTGCTATCGACTTTCATAACTAACCTAACTGCTCAATTTTTTCTCTTAAAAAGGTAATTAACAAATTTTAATTTTATTATCCCCGCTTGTGTCCTTTTTTTATCTGATGTATATAATTTAATTACACATTTAAAAATTGTTCTTTTCCTTATTGCAGGCTTCTAACGGCTGGAAGGAATTAAACATTGGATTGTTGCCACGAGGTCCCATACCAATATTAAATTTATTAAGGAAGGTTAGTAATCGGTTTGATAATAATGTTTTCATTGATTTCTTATCATATTTATTTCAAATTCTGTGATATGGCATGTAGAAATTTCGTGGCTTTCCCGTATCTTGGCTTTCTGCTTGTAGCTATACTATAGGCCGGTTGGTTAGGTTATCTGCTGTTGATTGTTGATTGTTGAGGCTGTCCTATTATTAATCTATCTTCATGAATATAAAACCTCGGTATCTTGTGTATCTTTTAAAACAATTCCTTGATCTGGTTCTGTTTTCTTCCTTGTTATTTCTATTTATTCCGTTGAGTCTCGATAATTTCACTTTAGTGGCATTGTTTATAATTCTAGTTACACTAATAAACGACTTTATAATATAAAGCTTCCAATCATCTTCATCCGATACTTTCCACTTAAATTCATTATTAGGCTTCATCATCATAATAAACAATTCAATAATATAACACTTCCAATCAACACTAATAAACTCTTTCAACAATAACACGGTCTTAATTATAGCATCACTTTTCAATATTATCACAGCCATTATTACAAACATTAAACACAATATCCAAACATTTATCATCTTTTCAATAGCATAATATCCAGGCACTTCCATTTTATTAATATTATTTTTTAATTCTTCCAATCTTATTAACCATTTTCCATTCTTCATTAGTCCATCTTTCATTTCCTTGTTGCCCATGCACGAATCCGTAGTAGTCATTTTAGTAGCTCCAGTTTTAATCCATACATTCGATCCATTTTGCCGGTCACATCGCTGATTTGCCCTCTTGAAGCGTATGTGCCGCGGATGCACGCCGTCGGTCCGCTCCTGTCTTCCACGGTGTCGGTCCGGTGTTCTTCTTTGCCCCTTGAAGCGTGCATGCGGCCGGTATGCGCGCGCGCGGCTCCTCCTTTCTTTCGCCTCCGGGCCTTGCGATGCATCTTCTTCTCCCGGATGCCGTCCTCTCCGTCCTGATGTCGGCCGTCCGGTGTCCTCGGGCGCTTGCGTCTCCGGGCCTTGCGGTGGTCGCTCCTCTTATCCGGTAGTCCGTCCTCCCTGGTGTCATCCTCTTGGTACTCTATCCTGGGTTCATTGGGGTGCCTTGGTGGGGTCGAATGATGCGCGGGTGCGGTGGCGGTCTCTTGATGCGCGAGTGTGACTTTCAAAGCGGGTAGTATGGTGGCGGTCTCTTGATGGGCGGGCTGCTCTACCTGCGGTGATGGATCGTCGGCGGGGAATATAAGGCTCAAGAGGGGTTGATGTTTTCGGGTTGTTTTAATTGCATGTTGAGCGACGGTTTTTGGTGGTGATTTATCTTGTATTAACATCTGTTTTTCTAATATTTTCGGTTCCTCTAATAATGTTTTCGGTAAATCACTTCTGAATGTGGTGTATGACGTTGAAATATCCTGCTTTTCTTGGTTTGTTTCATTTGAGCTTGTGCTTGTTATATCGGGGGTATCATATAGTCCTGGTTTATTAGCTGTAGTTTTCTGTATATCTGATGGCGGGTCGTTGGGTGCTGGGTTCCGGTTTTTTTGTTGATTCAAACCTATTGCATGTGCTAGTGTATAGTTTGTACTTACTTGTTGAGGTGGTGGTTTATAATTTCTGTTATAACTGTTTTGTGTATTATTATTATGTGAGTTTAATCGATCACGGCCATCATAGTGATTCCTACGATTGCTCTGCTGGGCATAGTGGTTGGTTGTACGATTTTGAAATTTTTCATTATTCCAATTACCATTTTGCCTGTGCTCATAGCGGCGTTCAAATTGGGGAGCAGATCGGTAGCGATCATATGATACCGGTTCATAATTTTGGCTGTTATGCGGATTAAATTTTGAATTATGCTGATTTGATGCGTATCTCTGGTCTGAGCGGTGGGTTGATATTGCCATTGCAGACTGTATGCCATATAAATGATTAATCAGCTGCTTACAATCAGTAATGGGTTGTGTGGCGAGTGCCATTCTAACTTGATACGGTAGCTTCTTTAAAATAATACTTGCTAATGCCGATTCATTAATGGGCTCGCTCAATTGAGAATTTTTAAACTGTAGGGCAGTGACGAAAGTGGTACATGCACCGTCTAAGTTAGGGTTGAAATCGCATGATATAATGTCCGCTAGCACGTCCAACTGTTTACTTCTGCTCCAATACTGTTCCAGGAAGACAGCTACAAACTCATCCAATGATGTAAATTCATGGGCTCTACTCTGAAAAAACATCAGGGGTTCGCCAATCAATAAATTAGTCAAACGGAGACGCCAAAAATTCCAAGAGGTAGGTGCAAGAGTTTGTACTAATTTTATCTGATCAATGAATGGTTGAGGTTGCAAATGGCGATCAGTGTTATCAAATTTTCCTAGTCCTTGTAATATACTATGTACGTTGAGGTTGTCTGTTTGAATTCCTTGAGGTTGTTGTTGAATATGATTTTCAATGCTATTATTTTTTCCTGTGTTATCTGCCATTGACTATTATGTGTAATTTTATTTGCGTTTATTTCTTGATTTAATTGAGTCAGAGTGGATTTCTGAATTAGTAGAGTTCCATTTAAAGCTTTACAGGTTTCAGTGTTTTGATTGATGCTACCTTGCAGTTGGTTCATTTTTGTGGACATATTAATCTGTTTGTTTTGTATTTCTTTAATATTGTTAATATTTTTGTCAACTGTAGTTGTTAAGTTTTGATTGGCAACGGTAATTTGTTTGTGGATTTCTTGGTGGCAATCGGCCTTAATGTTATTTGTTATATCCTGAATAGGTGTAGTGATTTGTGTATTTAAGTTGTCTATCCTTTCATTGAGTTCACATGTAACCGTATCTAACCTTTCCGATAATCCTGCCGTAACTTTATCCTGACTTTCTTTTTGTAGGGTTATCATTGCTTTTAACTCTTCCCTATGACTCTCTACTTTAGTTTCAATATTATCCAACCGTTGTTCTACTGATTTTATAGCGCCTGTGGTCTCTTTCATACCCTGTTCCACTGTCTGTTTATTTTCCTCTTTTACTGTAGCAATCTCCTTTTTAATCTCCTGCATCATACTATCCATTGTTTTTTGTAACATAATGTTGAAAGTGCTACTCGTTTGTTCCATTATTACCTTTTGAAGCGGATCTAATTCTGTGGTTGAAAATATACTTTGTTTGCTCAGGTGTGACTCGGCCTCCGGCGATGCGGGTTCTGCAGACTGCTCCTCGCCCCCTTCAAAATTGATCTCTACTATCCGTTGATTCAATGGTGTGTCAGCGGCGTCGATTCGCGTGGAGGATAGAGGTTGCAGACCTGGTGGATCGAAAATTATCGACCCGACGCTTCCTGGTTCCCTTTCTCGTGGCGTATTGGCATCTACCGTGGTGGGGTTTGATGTGCTCGGAGTCGACAAAGTGGGATCTGTGCAACCGCCGTACATATATGAAACTTCAGAGTTTGCGGGAGTGTGATTCATTATGTCAAATGTGATAAATGCTAATTAAACAGTGATAAGAATGATAAGCGAAAATGCTTAAAAGAGAGACACAACCGGGACTTACAGTGAACAGTGATGTGTAAAGTGTTTGGATACTCTTACAACCAGGTATTTATACTTAAGTTTTTTACAATACTCTAGCGCCCTCAATGTTTTGTTGATTTATTTTTGGCTAGTTTACAGGCTGCGACTTATTTTCCAACTGGCTTAAACACCTAATATATTTTTGACTAGAAAGTAATAGCAGTTTAGGCTTATAAAATATAATCTCTCTCTATAAACATGTAATTTTTCACAGTACTAATAATATAAAATTTTCTTTAAAACATATAATTTCTCTCTATTTAAAGCTCTTGTTTCCCCAAAAAGTAATACAAATATTCCTTCGCCAGTTTTCCTCACAACTCGTATAAGTTATCTATAATTTTCACTATGGTTATTGACCTAATTTCAAGTAATTATTCAATGAGCTTGGCTCTCATCATCAGTCCCACGTTGGCATGACATGTCTTTCTGTCACGTTATTCTTTATATTAAATAACGATTAGCCTCCTGCTTGGCATCAGTCGGTAAAGCATGAGATTTAATATAATAGGGCGTGGTTTTCTAATAGTATTCAGTCTTAAAAAATCTTGATAGGCCTAGATATGGGCTTCTCCAATAACTCTTGTAATTCAATAATAATAATATATATATATAATGATACTTATACTATAGAGATGAGGAATATAAAATGAATTGCACACCATGAAAATTTTACACATATATTACATAAACAATGCAAAGATCAGTCGAGGCAAAAAATATATATAGAGCGATAAAAAATATAATATAAAAATAGAACAATATTTGAAATCAATAAAAATATCACAGGCTAACTTTATATTCTAGATTTATGGCACGAATCATTACCATGTGCCTTTATCTTGAAATCATATGCATTCTTTGGCATGTAGCTGTGACATGTACTTGCTAATACTTGTCTGCTTGGATAATTCAATCATAAATATGTGCTCTAAGATCAGCTTGATAAATTAGCCACTGATAATCCAAATATATCTATATATTAAAATCTCTAGTATTTAGTAGATTTATTTGTATCGAATATATATTTTTATCTCAGGGTGCAAGATTCGGCACCTGACGGAATAGGTAGAGCCATTCATCTAGTGAATTAGAACTATGATAAATTATCGCAAATTGTATTGCAAAAAATTAAATATTGTATGCATACGTTTGATAGCCTAGATTTCGTACTTCTTTGATTAAATAGAAATTTCTAAAATATTGATCTATATATCTTTCTTTCAGTTAAATACCTTTAATAATAATTTTTACTTGCGCAAGTATTACTCTTATTAATTTCTTAATTTATAATAACCCTTTCGGCGAGCTAGCTTTGATCATCAGATTATTTCGAAGCACTAGGGCGCCCATCACTAAATTCAAATTTAATCACTCACGTGTCGAAAATCTTCTTGTAAGCCGCCGATGTCGATCCAACTCCATGCGGTCCGGGAATATGGTAGCTGGAATCGTCTCCTCCAGGGGTTATAAATTTAATTATAATGAAAAATGACTTCTGCTTCACAATAGCATCACGAAGTCTTCTAAGAAATTTAATAATTTACTTTAACTTTAACTTTTACAAAATTATTAATAAGGTACTTCGCTCTAAAATATTTGGGGTCCTCTTATGGTGGCATCTGGCTGGCGAGTGCTGGTTCTTCCTTCTCAAGTTTTACAGATCCCTTTCCGCTTTCAAATTAGCATAAAATTTAAATATCTCAATCCTCCGCCATTAAATTCAAATAGATCTTACAAAAAATGCCAAGATATTGCTTAGATTATATGATTAATAATTTCTATGCATTCGAGCCATATTGATAACATAGATTACACAAATTTTTACACGAAATCTACTACAATTATATAAATATATATAAATATTTTTGAATCGGCCTACAGTTGCCGCCCATTAACTGCCGTTTTACTATTGGTGCATGCAAATTTTATTAGGTATTCATGCGCCTGGTAACTCTTATTTCCTGAATACATTAATTATTTTTATTTGGTTTTATATTTATGCTCTTTGCATGCTAGTTAATATTATATATATTAATATTAATTCCATGCTAACTAATAATTAGCCACGTGGACGGGTGTTTTCTCACATTGCACACCGTCTGATTGCAATAAAGCTCTGCCAAGGGGTTTTGGTCAGATTCTACGTTCATCGGTTTGATCGATCTCTAGGTCACCGATCTGTGAATACATCTATCTAACCTCAATCTTCAAATATTTTATAAATAATATATTTATGAGTAGTAAACTTTCTTCAAATCCTTTTTAAGTTCTTGTACCATTTAGCCAGAACAAGCTGATGCTATCTTATCTTGATTATTATCTGTTTGGCGATATTAGCCAATTACTTTATTTTTAGACCTATTACTATTTCTGTTAGGGTTTTTCATCTACCCAGATTTAAATATGTTACAATTGATATACGCATGAATATGTCTAATAATTTGGTGCAAAATGCTTGAGATGAACGTGTTCATAAGCGAGCATAATATAGAAGAGAAGCTCGAATACAGCTATAGGCTCGAAATTGATTGTCTGCATATTTTAATATTAGAAATTCCATTCTGTCTCACAAGGAAATGATGTGAGTAGTGCCTAAAGGCACTGAATAAAAGACATACAGTAAACTCTGATCATCATGTCCCTCCTCCATTTTCTTGTTCAATCTCATGAAACAACTTGAAACTTACAATACAACGCTCGATCCCGAGTTTTAATAATTTAAGTCACTCCAATATCCGTTGAAATGCAAGAAAAAAGACGTTATTCCATACGTCCAACAGAGCAAGGAATAAACTTCAACCATTCTTAATATCCGTTTTGAATGATTTTTTGTCAATAGAGAAACCTTATTTGGCTTTCATAATAAATATGCAAATGTATGGAGAATGAGTAATTCGTATCCTGGCAGTTGCATCTGATCCGAATGTTTTTCCAAACGGTAGACATTTTCATATCATGAAATTAATGCTCGACATAGGCTGGAAAAAGCTCATTTAGTTTATCACATGAGGGAAATTCTTCCGAGAACCTTTTAGGGGTTGATTCCTCTTCTGTTCAAGTAGGAAAATCAGTAGCTTCGAATAAGTACTTCTCACGTTATAAATATCCCACTCCTTTATCGAAGTTTGGAAGGGTTTCTAAGCTTTTTGTTTCTCAGAAATGGAAATGAATTATATTTCATAATTGACCGAACTCAGTGAGGTGAGGTCCATGTTTTAACTCAGATTTTCTTTTGTCTGCATGTATGTAACGCATTTACAGCCAAACGCGTAGATAGAATTCGATGAGATTAGGCAAATTTTGGCTTTTTCAACTTTGCGTCGATGTATACACTCTTTGTACAAAAGGTTTTTTGAAATTTTGCATTTTAAGGCCAATATAAAAAGAAAAGGAAATTCTCCATACTCCGATATCACTATATTATCATCTACTCTGTAGATAGGATTGATCAGACTTTAGAATTATTCATGATCAATCAGCTGACAATTGAATTGAATTGGAAGCCGTGTCTATTTCTATAAGGTCTATGGTTTCAATATTTTGTTTTGCATTCATGGTATTATTATGCTTGCATATCAGTATCAATATTCTCACATTTGAAAAAAACTAATTCAATAGGTGATTAAAAATAATTAAATGACCTAAATAATACTGAAGAAATTTGAATATTTTGATTGAAAAAAATTAATTTTCAAATATCTGAGAAATATTTTTATCTGATGGAAAGTTTATCACGGAACTGGATAAATTATTGTATGGAATACAAATTCAAACACGTGGGTGAGATAACTGCGTGAGGTCTACTGTTCACAGAACTACTAGTTATAAACATTTCAGAAGAGTCAAGTAATGTGATATATTGATCTCAGAGTCACAGATGACATGTCAGATGTCAGAAGTAAGTGTTTGGAAAATTCATTATGAAAACAAAAAAAAATCTTTAACCAATCCCAATATAATTTTGAACAATATTTCCAAATTTGGAATTCAGAGGCATAAAAGTATAAAATTAGAAAATAGTTTCATGTCAACATTATTGAGTCACACAAATGAAAATATAGATTCTGCGATGGTGAAATTTCATAAGTTTTGTGAGGTTGGCAAACAATGTTTAGTCTACCTCTGCGACTGCGACCACGATTTCTATGTCAATTGAACTATCAACTGCAATTATGTTTTACTGGTGAAAATCCCAGTCACTGGTTGTCATGAAGTACTCCCCTAGCATGCCACGTAGAAGAAGATTTTCAACAAAACAATTTTACAACTGCAATTTGCATAGAAATAAGAGTGAGTTTCTGAGAAGAAAGGAGGAATTAAGTGTTGTTGATGCTTGAGGGGTGCTGTGAGTGAGGAGGAGGAGGAGGAGGAGGAGGAGAAGGAGGAGGCTTTTGCTCAGCCCCAAAGTTTGCACACAGTCAGTATCGTTGGTGATATTCTTTAGAGACGCCAGGGACTTGGAACTCCGTTGCACTTAATTGAGCACGTGCTAATCTGTGCTGCCTCTTGACTAGACCTGAAGCT
Source organism: Nilaparvata lugens (assembly GCF_014356525.2). Classification (NCBI taxonomy): domain Eukaryota; kingdom Metazoa; phylum Arthropoda; class Insecta; order Hemiptera; family Delphacidae; genus Nilaparvata; species Nilaparvata lugens. The sequence continues at coordinate 29,468,569 of NC_052506.1, forward strand.
CTGTTCCAAGTAGTTGCTAAGGTGAACAAGTTCTAATTCCAAGGTGCAATGTTGAGCAAATGGCCTGGACTTGCAAAAATTTGGCATGATTTTGAGGATTAAGTGATACTGTAGTTTTGTTTGATGCCGGATTAGTGCTGACTCAACTTGATAAAACTTGATTTTGAAACTGCCCGCTCAATCAATACAAACATTCTCTATTGCAGTAATGTTCATGCATGGTGCAGTCTCACAAGTTTAAATTGCATAGTGATTCCAATCTTGCTCTAGAAGCCTGTAGTCATTTTTTAATATGTTCTGAATTCCTACTCACTAATACTTGAGTAGCGGAAAAATAGTTGTAAACGGAAAAATATGAACCCATTTAGGGGTGTAAGATGATATTCCACCACGATTCAAGAAATTCATCTCCTCTTGCTTGATTATTAGCGACCATTTTGATAAAAATCCAGTTCCCATCGAATTCTCTCATGATATTGCATAATTCTAGAAATTTTTACCTGTGAACGTGTAGAGCTCATCCTTTGAAATTGTCTCCTCAGTACAATACTACAAAACAATATACGATTTTTTGAATCATGAGGAATTTTGAGTTTCAATTTTAATTTAATCTGCAATTCAGTGTGGTCTTTGAATTCTAAATCTATTCCAATATTATTGTAATCCAAGTTATAAATTGATAATCAATTTTAAAGTCACTGGATCTTCCAACTCTCAGTTGTATTTGTTCGTCCTCATGCAGTCAGATCCCAAATAAGTTATTATTTCCAAATTACTTTCGACATAGAACCTAAATTTAAACGTCAAACGTCAGATCCTCAAACGGTTTCATTCGAACGATACAAACCAACAATCGAGAGGAAGCAAGCTTTTTTAGTGCAGGACGAAAACATGAGGGGCACTCATGTGTACTTGTCTGAACAGAGTCAGGTGCCAGAGTTTGTAGGGCAGTTGCCGTTGTGTAACACTTAACAAGCCTGTTACAGGTAACAAATGTTTTGTAACTACACTGGTAGGCTACTCGTTGAACAGTGCTGTTGGACTATTTTGTCTGTGTGACTGAAGAGAGAGGACTGGCAACTGGATGAACGCCAATCAAAATCGAGTTGGAAAGCACAGGGATTCCAATCCCATCCTACTTTGAAGTCCATGTACAAAATGGTTCGGCTCTCAAGTATAATGAATTATAGCGTGAAGTTGTTATATTGGCAGAAGTGTAACGTTGCAGGAGAACAGCAATAAGCATCACTTTCTTGATGAGATTCTCCGAACTGTTTCGAGCTCATCAGTGTTTTGGAAGTTATAGTAACTTGAATTTCATGGCAATTACGTTGTTGAGAAGCTTTGCAATTGTTCAGATCTCTCTAACAAGCTTGAACAGTACAGTTTGTGAAAAGTTTAACATCATTGATGAGTCGGAGCTTCAAACAATCAAGAAGATACTCTAGTCGTATGATCTATTTGACCTCAACAGTTTGACCTTAATCAGTACCTGTACCTCAACAGTACATTCATACTCATAAGAATGAGTCATAATTTATACTGATAAAATACATCTATCAGACATATCCTTTGAATAAACTAAAAGAGAAAATCACCATTCATTATTCATAGAATATGGTGACTGAACTTTGTTAACATAGATGCTTTCACCAAAGGTACTTGAATTATGAAAAAATTATAATAGATTGAAACACTTCACTTATATGGGCTACTTTTGTACAAATTAATAAAAATATATAAAAACTTGTAGTACTATTTATTAATGAAAACTTTAAAATATTTCAATGGCTAGTTTCGACCATAGGTCATTCTAGAGTTAAAATGTAGAAAATAAATAATTATTTATTCATTATGTATTTAGATGAGATATTTTAAAGTTTTTAATAAGAAAGGGTACTACAAGTTTCTATAAATTGATAATAGATTATCATGAATTGGTTCATGCAATCTCACGGTGATTGTGGAACTTCCATATTTTGAACCAATTGTCATTTCCAGGGAGGAAATGCTGTATGTCACGAACAAAAAATATGAAGCTATCATCATATTGAGTCATGAGAATGAATCATTATTCTATTTTCTCATGTTCCCTGGACATAAGGAGGTTACATTTTAAAACAAAATTTCTTTTCCAGCTCAAATTCCCGTTGTTACTACTTAAACATGAGTTAATGTTGCCTAATATTTTTCTTTTAGATCAATCAGTAAAGTTACTTTGGCCATTGGTAACATGTAAACAAGGTCTGAACTCTACTTCTTTAACGTTCAAAGTTGAAACAATAATGATAAGTGCCAATCGACTTATTCATGCATAATTTCTCAAATTGAATGCAATCAATTTATACAATTCGTTATTCTTTCAAGGTTACTTTGTAAAGCTTGATCGTTAGTAATGTTCACTGAATTCAAAATTCATTCTATTTTTGTTGATAGGATGAACCACTACCTTCAGGAGAGAAAGCATCGGAGGGTTTTCAAATAACATTGGAGAAAGTGGATAGACATCAAGCGGGTGTCTATCAGTGCACCGCATCCAACGGCGTTGGGGAGCCAGTCACTGTCGACATGCAACTAGACGTTCTATGTGAGTAATCAATATTCAAACCTTTGTTGTAATTTAGAAAAGTGTCATGGCTGGAAATTAAATCATAATTTTAGGTTCAACAGAAACAACGTCATCATTCAATTATGGGTATTTTTAGTTGGAAGAATAAAGTGAACACAATGATAATCAAATTTCTGGTATCAAGTTCTGATAATCAAATTATAATCTCCTATTATGAAAGCAAAATGACACTGATCGATTTATTCATTCATCCACTCATTCATCGTGAAACATAAATGAGAAATACACTGACTCAAATACGTTTCAATCTGGCAGGTATGTTTAGTTGGCCTTTAGAAGTCCATTATTGAACGGCCTTCTAAGAACGGATTTGAAAAAACAAAAGATAAGTCCAAAATCTCCGTTTTTCAAGCATTTTTGCACGTCAAACAAATTTTGGTATAAAGGCTCAGCTGAAGTGGAAAACTGTTCTATTGGAGAGTTTTGAAATGACGTCAAGGATATACCAAGAATACTTCCCCAAGCACTCATTGACAAAAAATGGTCAAATTCGGTACAGAAGTTCTGCTAGGTTCTAAAAATTCAGTCTTGAAATGACTTTAAATGAAGCTTATAAAACGCCCATTCTTCTCCATGAACTAATTGAGAGAAAATTATCAGATTTAACAAACAAATTCGGCTGGGGTATATAAATTGGTGAAGTATTGGATCTATTTTTTCGAAAGAAAATAACAAAAAATGATCAAATTTCATAGAGGTATCCTACTATGGTCTAACGTTTTTGTTTTTATGGGGCTTGAAAATCACATTGAAAATATGTCCAAGATAGGTGGCTTTTTAGCGTTTTCCCAGCGTTTCCTCCGCGTTTCTAAGATTCTTTGAGCACAGTTCTCTCTTGAGAGACAATAGTTCAATTCTAGTACACAGGTTCGGCTTAAGTGTATTGATTCTGTCCATAAGATCACCAAAACGTGAAATAGACATTTACTGGAATAAGCTCTGTTAATGAGTTTTTCAATAAGCTCTGTGTATCAGGGAGACATGAAAAAGGCTATTTTTGTTCCTAACTTTGTATTGATGATGGTTCCCCTTGTGCCTGGCCTTTTAAAAGATAATAAAAAAGATAATTTGAGATAAAATTTAGAATTTGGAAATAGGCCGACACATATAAAAAATACCTGAGTCAATACTTAATTCATGCAGGTGAACGGGCTAGATTCAAGAGAACTTCAATTAATCTTGCCATGCCTGATTTAATAGGTTTCTACTATTAACTAACACTACACTTTGAAATGATTGAAAAATACCAACAACTTCAATAAACATTAGCAACTAAAATTGGACAAAGGCAACAACAATTTCATGTTACTTTGTTGACATTTTTCATCTGCTTTGGGGGCGCATTACCATCCCTCGTTTAGATAGCAATACGTCACAAAACCAAACAATAGCAGTCATAAAATAAGAAATTGATTTTAATGCCAAAACTCAAGAAAGAGAATGCCGTTGAACCCATTCGTCGATAATAAACCATATAACCACCCATTTCATGAATTTCGAATCCCCACTTTTGATTGATATTCTTGAATGAACCTTTTGTTCACTACACTGCACTTTCGTTGTTCTGTACGTTGCTTTATCGTCGAGGTCACGGTACGGTACCTTATTGTTTTTGGTGGTGAACTTTTACCGGTTGAGTTTGGCTTGACTGCGACGACATCTTACGTCCCTAGACCTGTCATCTGAACGGGTGTCTTGAAGCGGTGTTACATAAAGTTGCGGAACCAAAGGGTTGGTACATGAAGTTGGTTTGGGGTCACACATGAACCGCTGTAAATAAATTTATCACAGCATTTATTTCTAACTCTTCCTACAATTCATAAAATCTAAAACATGAGTTATCTATTGTTTACAGATTGTTTGAATTCTCTCATTCTATTTGAATCCTGATTTCACATAAATTTTTACCATTAAACTACTGCTTCTTTGTATCAGAATTGATAGATCTTCCTTCATAAATAATCAAAAGTTTTGTTATAATTTAATAAATTAGCGTTCAGTTAAAAGCCTTAACGCAATGAGAAAACACAGTCCGAAAAATATAAAACTTTAGCAAGTCTTAAACTCAACATAATATTCAAAAACACATTCCAATTTGAAGACTATCTTCCTGACTTCCAGCAATTCCCTCCTTCCTGTACTTCTTTAGAAAAAATTATAATTATCTTCTATCTCTAATAAAATCAAAAGGACTATTCTCAATAAATATTATCAACTTGAACAATGCTTTGGAATAATGGCTTTGTTGATACAATACTCTGATGGAAGTTTCAATTAATTAAGTTCCCTAAATTATATTTTAACCTTATTTCACGTACCTTAGCGGTTATTTGAAAAACACAATTATTCCTACATGATGAAGAAACAAACACAATCGAACTTTTCAGGACATGGCACTACTAGAAAATTTAAACTTTAATAAAAATAAAACTAACTCGTACATTAACTAATAATATAAGCTTGCCCAAAAAGGGCAAAACAAAATGACTACATCTTCACTCTTGTAGTGCTCCTAGCAAATTGTTCTCCGAAACGTAATCTGGTCTCTCGGCTGGCATGGGGAATCGCCCCACTACTGTATTCAGAAACAGGTCTCCTATTGGGCGACTGAAAATATGCGAATCATAATTATTTGACCAATACTCACGTCGCTTCTAGAGCCTTAGAACCAAAATGTAATTGCAAGATCATTAGTTTGTTATAATTGCTGTTTTACTCCTTATCGCACTCTATTTCGCGACAGGAAGGTTAAGTTTTAGAGATAATTCCATAATCTACATTCCTCGACGACTCGGAGCCACAATTTTTAAATATCTATCCTGGGAAACTCGAAGTCATGGCCGTTCATCATGAAGAGAGAGAAAAAAATCTATGTCGCTAACTCACTTACAATAATGCCTCCTGCCTATTGCTTATTAAATTTACTATCATTATTACTTGGAAAAGGCCTGAATTAGAAACAGTGCTCGGCACACCCTCCTCAGAGTGATTCATCATTTACGAGTTATTTCAATCATTATGTAATGAGCTATTTTGTCTTTGATAAACGATAACAATATGTATGCACTTACTTGTAAGATCATTATCGTTGATTAAATGAAACTAAATCAATCATTATGTAATGAACTATTTTGATAAACATTATGTATATCGTCTTTGATAAACGATAACAATATGTATGCACTTACTTGTATGATCATTATCCTCAAATAAATGTAACTAAGAGTATTTAAACCATCATATTCTGTATGACAGAGTTAAGCCGTGTCCACACTTAACAAATGTTCGACAAACATGTTCGGCAAACATGTTTGTTTAGGAGCTCAGAGACAAACATTTTAAAAAGTTTGTACAATCATTGTTTGTCAAACAAAAAATTAATATTTTTCGAAACATGTTCAGTGTTCACAGCTGTAAAACATAGAACCTGTTCTTCCCACTACAAATATTTTGTTTGGTGATACATCCACACTGGCCACGAGCTAACATTGTTTGTGAAACATAATGAAATTTGCTCAAACTTTTGCAAAATACAGAATATTATAACTCTGGGAGATGACATAATAATTATTATTGTTGAACAAAACATATTAGAAGAGTTGAAGGCGGGTGACCGTGGAAATTTAGAGAGTGACCGGCAACATTGTTATCAGTGCTACTGTAGACGCTTAGTACGACAGGTCGCCGATGATATATGAGGCGAGACAAAGGAAACTGTCGCTTCTACGTGCAAACTTTTCCGACTCTGTTCTTATCACTGGCAGGAACGAGAGAGAAACTCCACGCCTTTGTTTCTTGAGGGAGCGCTGAAGGAGTAGAAGGTGCCCCAAGGTCTACTGGGGATGTTTGGCCTCATATTTTCCGCTACTATTATTATTCTGCTAGCTTGACTATCCCGATGGTATTCCCCAAGATGTTCAGATTGTATTCAAGGCTGCAGCTTCCACACTCTATCGGCATTCTTCTCGAATGGATTTATAGTTATGAATTATTTCCAGCCCTCCATTATAAATTATCGCCGACAAGCATTGTTTTTGAATTCTTGCTAGTTCCAATATGGGAACGGAAGCTGTCACAGTCCCACAAACTTTGTCAACTACTAAAATAATAATTCATTTTGATAGGAAATCGATAATAAACCTTCGGAAGATTTAAAGTTTTGGTTGATTATCAATTCAATTTATCAAGAAGTGGAAGTTTGACTGTCAAATGAAATTTAGCTTCAGTTCACCAGGCATGGTAGAGCTTAGATGCTCACTTGATACTCTCACCATATATATGCTCTGTAATCTTGAATTTATTTCAGTTAGCTGGAAGTGTAGGAGGCGAGAAGGCAAGCCTTTGCTCTAAAGTACGATAGATGGACTTATAAAGGCGGAATGTACACTTGTTATTATAGGAGCAGGCCGGAAGAAGTGATATAACCTTGGATTTAGCATGGAAGTGTCGTATTAATCTTATGAATGGATGCGAGCCTAGTTTACCGCGCTTTCTGCATACTAATACAAGTTTGCTGCAGGGTTTTCATTGTGGAAGGGAGACCCTTGTCTCGGCTGGATCCTTCCTCCTCATCCCTCTCCATTCACCATTCCAGGCTTTCCGTCTCATTGTTTCATCTCGCCCGACTCCTTTTCTTCAGCTACTACCAACTACAAGATAGTCTCTACTTATAATTATATTATAGCAACAGAGGCAAATCTATAAGAGAGGATGATAGTACCCAATTACAAATTTGCTTTTTCCCATATTCAAAATTACTAAACAAATCATTCTTGTTTCCGAGTTCTTGGTAGGCCTATAGGGTAGGTCTACTGTATACTACGTTCTCTCGAGATGTAACACTTCGATTTGAATTCCATTCATGAATAACATGAATGAATCATTGAAATTAATTGTTTTTATGAATAATCTTGGAAAAATGTTGGATTGAAGTGAGGTCAATGTCAAGATCTGGGTCAAGATAAGGTGAATATTCAACATAGATTTTTATAAAAGTAAATGAATATTGGGTGATTTCGTATGTTAATATTATTAAATTTCCTATTTTTGCAGCTAGCAGAGAAAAGGTTAACGCTCCAGTACACCAGTAACCCAGACTCTTTTTTGTGTGTGCTTTTGTCCTTTCTGTCAGCTCCACTGCATGATTATGCAATTCTCGGTACCTTTTCTCCAACTATTGCTGAGAATTCTTACGTCTATGTCTCGTCAATTTCCTGTCACTTCAGTCAGTCAAGCAGTATAGTTTGTTACTCAAAGGTGCACGACTTTCGGATCTGACCAATGTACAGTGATGGACTATTCTCATCTAGAAAACGATTTCCCACTCGCCTCCTAATTTATTTCATATTATTCTAATACTACTCAACATTACTAAAGTAGTACTTCATGTATTCTGTGTTTTTACCACTCCAGGTTCTAAAAGCTAGTAAGTAAAGGCGAGCCTAGCGAGTCTGCCAACTGGTAATGACTTCAAAATCATCAATAAGTCATTCCAATACCTTTTATCATTTAAATACCGATGGAATACTGGAATATTAACATTGTTAATGATAACGTACATTTCACTACGTCTCCTCGAATACAATCTCCAATGAAAGATTTAATTTCATGGGTATTTATGAATACTGTTGAATATTACAGCTTGATCCATCAATCATGTCTTTCTTCTGAAGCATTTTAATATTGGAAAGGAGTGGATACATTTTTGCACGATTCATATCAATGGTCTGTGAATATGAAGCCTTTCCCAAACTCATACCAATCAAGGGTCGGAATTGCTCTCTTCTTAGGAAAGCAATAATTGGGTATCACGCTCCCCTTATCGCTAAGGAAGGGAAGATCCCCTTTGTTTCCCGGAAATGGGCTCGACTCCTACCTCAGCTGTTGGAAATTTGTTACTCTTTTCGACCTCCAGTATACGAAGCAGGAGAATGAAAGCTTTACAGTATTTGTTCCGCAAAAATAGCACGTATAAATTCGACGGAAGCTGTGGGGCTGTTTGGACCAAATGTGCAGCCCTCCCGCTGCTCCAGCAAGCCCTAATTAATTGGATACTGTTTATGGAAAACAACCGCACCATGACGGTAGGGAGGGGGCTGAGCTGGCTCATCCAGGATTTGTGAATGAAATTACACTCGTAGATCCAATATGAATGCAAAATTTATTTGATATAGGTTTAATTCACTAAATTCCTTTTGTTTCAATAATATACATGACAACTTTGGAAGATAAAAATGATATAACATAAAACCTTTGCTTAGAAAAAAACCTTAGTGATAGAATAATTCAAAGAAGGTAATGAGATTTGTATTTCCATATGTATATTATATAACATTTTGTGTATAGTACTCCAAAAGGATTGTTGAATTGTTGTTGAAGAAGATCCGCTATGACAGTTAATAAGAAGACAAAGCAAAATTTTTGCTTTGAAAAAATCATTCAAATCCACCTTTTAGTGTTATACAAAGGAAATGTCGTCAACTTGGAATAATTTCAAAATGGAGACTTCACGGCCGATGATGTTAATTTTATAATATCACACATATACCGTAATTGTGAAAGGTTTTTTGCCAATATACAATACAATACAGTCTCCAAATGAACACTTTATCATGGAATTTACCTTTTCGAATCCATACTCATTCGAAAGCTTATGAAATGGAGAAGTCTGTGAATTATTGAAACTTCTATAATTACCCAGAGGAAAATCGCGTAAAATCGGTTTCAAATTTGACTTTGAATTTGAAGAATATTTCAAATTTGAAAATGGAGCATTTTTTTTAAGTTAAACCCTAATAAAAAACTACAAAATATCTAAAAACATATACAATTACATCAATCTTGTTCGAAATGTGTTTCTCTTTCCAACAATACCCTTGAAATTGAAATTCGACCAGTAGTTTTCGAGTTATTGAGTATTTAATGATTGGAAGTAGGCATTTTCTGAAAATATCGAAAAATCTATATATCTCGAAAACTAAGGTCGATAGGAAAAAATTTACTGAACATTTTTTGTCAGTAATGTTGAGTGGAATCTATGGTCAATGGCTGTTACAACCTTGGTGGGACACCCTGTATAAGCTTTCTGTGTTGTTGTGAAGATAATGCTGTGGTAAATATGACGTGAGAATGACTTGATGTTGACAAAACCACTATTCAATTTCAGACAATCTCTTAGTTCCAATCAATCTATAGTTCAAATTATAGTTATATGTAAATATAAATTATTATCCATAGTTAGACAATCTATAGTTCCAATAAATCGAGGCTTTCGAACACATCAAGTCGTTTTAATTAGATAAGAATGTTTACATTGACAAACATGTAGAGCAATAAATAGAAAAATAGAGCTTGTAAGAATTTATCAAATTTGATCTTCGCTCAGTTACGCTGTAAACAAATTACCAGAAAAACCGTTGAGTTGTCTGAATAATGAAAAATGGTGGGAGTCTACAAAATGGGAGAGGTAGTAACATGTTGCCTCAGATAATACTTTTAGTAGTGATAAAGAAAACGAGGAAAATATCTTGGTTGGCAAACTTCAGATCACGGTTTGACAAGACTTGGGAGGAGCTGTACTAAGCACGTGAGCAGTAACAAGAAATGAGGTGAGCTACGATGATCGAAGACATCCACATACGGACTGCCACTTGAAAAAGAATATTTGCAACTTCTATTGATGCATCTTCCCATATAATTCTCAACTTCTTCTACCTCTCACGAGAAATCAGGATGAAATGTTCATATATTTCATAGAATCGGTAGATCAAATAGGGATAGCATTCGTAAGCTTAGTATCTAATTCGAACTATGTTCATCATTCATAATCCCCATAGCGGGAAATCTTCTCAAGTTTATAGTCTGCTCTCAATATCTAGGAAAATCACTATTTTCCTGCAAATATATGTTCCTCGATTGTTCATTAGACTGAAGCTTCCAGCATCAGTCATCACTATCTCATCATCACTATCTTCCAAAGAATTTGGTTATATAACCAAATCGATATAACCAATCGATACCTGTAAAATTTTTTTGTGAATGTATTTTATTGTTTCTGAGACTATAATAGGTGTTCACAATCATTGTTATATCATAATTCCATAATTAATGTTTGATTGCAGATGCTCCTGAAGTGGAGGTGGAGCGCAGTTGGGTGCATTCTGGCGAAGGTTACGAGGCCCAACTGGTATGCATCGTCCATGGGGAGCCCCAACCCAGTGTGAGTATCTACTACTTCTCCAAACTTCACCAGAAATAACAAACATCGTTTACAGATGGAAATAAATTGGAAGTTGCATTTGTTTAAATGCTAATTAATGAATAATTATTATTAAACGAAATCCCGAATAAATGCTATAATTCCCCCCCCCCCCGAAGACTTCTGCTACTGCAAATATTGACTACATAGTGAACAGCTGGATGGAAATTCGATGAGCGGTATTATACAAAAATTATTTGTCTGCTTATCGAATATCCATCTAGCTGTTCACCCTTGTGTCAATATTTGCAGTAGCAGAAGTCTTCGGGGTGATTTACAGCATTTAATTGGGATTTAGTTTAATAATAATTGAACATTTTTTACCACAGTATCCTGTGAATCTAACAATACAATTTCATTGAAAATGGAGTCTGAATGATGAGTAGATGTGTTCTACGTGTTTCGTGTTCATCCAACTATGGAAATTGAAATAATGCTGCCAAGAATCTCAAACTATCAAGTTATTTCCAAGATACATAGAACAATAGCAGATAAACCATAATCTCGCTCACTAGGAAATCTCATGAATATGATATATTTTTCTTGCATAGCATATATTTTCGTCAACAAACGTGAGAAAAAATATTTATAAAGACTACACCTTTTCCAACTTTATTTGAGAAAGTATCAATTGTAGACTAATTATTAAGAATAGTCATTTGTATTTGAGCAAACGTCAGATGTAAATGAGAATAGTCAATTGTATTTGAGAAGTCATCACTTGTAATTGAGAATAGTGAATTTTATTTGAGGAAGTATGATTTCAATTCGAGAACATACGATTTGAAATCGAGAAGTTGTCAGTTGTAATATTGCGAAATGATTTTAAAAAACCAGTACCGTACTTCCAGTACTTATATTTTTCATAACTGTACTCTTATAAAATAATATAAAAATATATCTTATATTCCAATGAAAAGTTTAGTTTCTAAATAAAATATAATTTTCAAGCCCCAAAATCGTTTGAAAGATTGCCGAATTGTTTGATCAAGAGATTCAATTGATTGATGATAAACTTCAATTGCGCCGTAAACATAGAGAATTCTTCAAGTGCAATGTTTGGAGAGAAAAGTCGCATTGCCAATACATACATAGAAATAACTCTCTTTAATCATTCGTAAACAGTACACGGAAAATACTTCCACCATTGAAAATATTAATTTTCCATCATGCAAAGCCTATGATAGTAATTCGTATAATGTGTACGTACTAAAATATCCTTTCCTGCTCAAATAAAACCTGTACTGTAGGCTACATGTCAATTGGAAAAGTTTCTAATTTTTAATTGATCTCTTCTCATTTACATTTGACGATTTCTCAAATACAATTCACCACTCTCAATCACATGTGATGACTTCCCAAATACAATTGAATATTCTCATCTACATCTAACATTCTCTCAATTACAAGTGACTATTCTCAAATACAATTGATACTTTCTCAAATCAACTTGATACTTTCTCAAATAAATTTGGAAAAGGTAGTACTCATTACACCTTTTCCAATTTTATTTGGAAGACTTTGATGTTTTTGTTGTTGCATCTTGTTTCAAGGATGAACAGTGTGAAATATTGTGACTAAACGTGACTAGTCTTTTCTTGACTAATCGGTGTGTGGCCAGCCTAAGGCTAGCTACACACACATCGATTTTGTTCGTACGATATTCTGCCGTCCGTAAATATTTTATCCGTTTAAACAGATGATTTCAAACATATGTTTTTTGTCCAGTTTCGTTCAATCTGATAGAATAGAATCCTATACTATCAAACGAGCAATTTCTGTTTTTAGGTTCAGATGTTCGGATGTTTAGATGTTTAGATGTTTATATGTTTATATGTTTGTATTCCACCGGATCTCGAAAACGGCTCCAACGATTCTCACGAAATCCAGAACATAGTAGGTCTATACTCTTGAAGATTTACATTACTTCTGTGGCCCGTGTCAAGGTTAGATAGTTAGTTATTTAGAATTGAATAAGAGGTCGGATTCTTCGTTTCTTAGGAAGAAAGAGTTTTTTTTTACTACAATTATTTCCTCAACATGTGTTTAACACTAATTAATCTAGCTCTAGAAAAGAGGTCCTTGTATTGTAAGGAGTGCAGATATCCATATAAAAAAACTTAATCCATTTTCATTTCCTAAAAAATCTATCAGGTATTGAATGAATACGATATGAGTATCAATGATTGCTAAAATTAGCTTAGGGTGAAATTTCAAGACCGAATCCTCAAGGATATCCCGAGAGGTTTCAGACTAAACCATGAAGATGACAAATCTTGTGAACTAGAGTTGATGTATCTTTCTAGTCACAACCTGACTTCAATTATTCGAAAGACTGTTACTTGAATACCACAAGTCCAAAATTGCTGTGATTCCAGTTAGTAACTGTTGAAATATTGGAACAATAGCTCCAGATAAAATTGTAGTCACTTGAGAAGCTCTTTTTGTGCTCTACAATCTGAGATCAGGTATAGCGATCTATCTCATATTCCAGGTACACCTGACAACAATGCTTGACAACAAGACAACAATGTTTGTGAAAAACACCTAATTTTAAGCTTCAAGCATCATCACCAACTACATTGTCCTCACATTGATATTTCGCATAAGTTCTTGAGATTATGTTCTATGAGAATCACCCGTTAGATACACTTCATTTCAGTATTTCCTAGAGGAGAGGCGTGCTTAAGGACACCTCACGGATCAAAATTTCAAACACATAACTTTTGACACAATGCTCAGATTTCATCTTACTACATTTCATCCTTCTCGGTTCGTCACGGCGGTTCAAAATCATGCATAATAAGTCAAATTCGGTCGAAAAATGGAAAATTTATTGTTGAGTGTACTTAAGCCCATATTCCAATACGCAGAAAATGACCAATTTCTATATTCAAAGTTGCATGTCTTGTGGAATACTTCTGATAAAATTTCCAAATCTAGTGAGAATGTGAAAATTGTCCCCCTCTACCCACTCCAATAAATAATACTATCGATTCCAAAACAATTTGGAAGTTAAGATTTTGAAAATGGCGATTTCAGTTTTTACATTTTTTTCGTAATTTTACTGTTGATCAAGAGTTTCTAAAACGAGTCTGATCACAAATTGTAGATAAATTCATCCTCTACGAACTCAGTTGCCTAAAATCCATCTTGAATCACTTTTCGCTATCATAGAACTGCCAAAACCGTTAATATGAGAAAAATATCTACAATTTCCGGATTTTTTTCAACAATCAAATCTCACTTTACGAACATATTTTTTCATGAATTGTTTACAGCAGATGAAATAGAAAATTCTATTGTACATTTCAAGATCATATGATAATTTTTATAATAAGGGGTTACCGAGATACATAGCTTTGAATATAGAAATTGGCCATTTCTTATGTATTAAATATAAATAATTACCTACACTCAATAATGAATTTTCTATTTTTTGACCGAATTTGACTGTTGATGCATGATTTTGAACCGCCTTGGCGAGCCGAGAAGAATGAAGTTTAGTACGATGAAATCTGAGCATTGTGTCAAAAGTAAATTATAAGTGTTTGAAATTTTGGATCTTAAGCGTGCCTCTACTAGGAAATACTGAAATTAAGTGCATTCTTACCCATGAACTTACAAAGTAGATGGTGATGATGGTTGAAGCTGAAAATGAGGTGTTTTCTACAATACAAGGAGCATTGTTGTCAGGTGTACCTGGAAATCTATATGACATAGAGCGCTCTATCTGATCTCAGATTGTATAGCACAAAAATACGCCTAGAGGGATTTTGAAATATACATCTAAATTGTAACAATCGGAAGATATTGTTGATTAAAAACTAAAATTCATCAAAATTGATTTTTTCTTCAAATTTTACTCATTTTTGAAAAATTATAACAAAGTACTCATTGGAGATAAAGAGTTCCGAGTGATCTCATTTTTTTCAGAATTATATAATCTGGGGGGAGAGATTTGGCAGAAATAGCTGAAAACTGGAAAATGAGCTGAAAATACGAGGTTTTTGGGCTATCCTGTATCTAGCACAAGGAAATCTTGCATGAAGAAATTGGTTCTGGACTTCTCTTATGTACCCAAATAATATATTAAAAAATCAGAACTACAATATAAATTGCAAGCACACCCCCTTTTTTATGTCTATATTGACTGGACTAATAGTATCATTCATAAAAACGTAGGGCGATAAACGATGTTTAAAAACATGGATGTTCAAAAACATCGATGTTTACTGTTCGATGTTTTTCACTTATCGATGTTAGGATGAAAAAAACATCGATGTTCAAAACATCGATGTTTTGTCTTTCGATACCCATCCCTAGTATTCAGTGCCGGTTGCAGAAAAGCCGGGTTATTTTTAATCCTGATAAATTCCAGAAGATCCATTTTTTGAAATGGTCTTCTCTGATTTGTTCACGTGAAATTAATCAGGATTGAAATTTGAACGGCTTTTTTGCAACCGGGCCTTTGTGAGGGAAATTTTTGCATTCCTCTGGGAATCAATCTCTATTTACTGTAAATAGAGATATGTTTATATGTAACATTTCTGTATGATCTATGGATGTTATTATAATTTCTTCTTTCGTAATAAATGTTTTATGCTTTTGTACTCCAGAGCGAAGCTCGGTCCCCTATATTATTTATAAGCACGGCAAAATATCGTACGAACAGAAACCGATGTGTGTGTGCAGGGCTCAAGAAGGATACTTTATCAATGGTAGAACCAGTCTACTCAAGATGTTGCATGAATCGGTTTGATTCGAATTATTCGTGTTTCAGACGGTTTGGTACCAGGATAGCTTCACACTGGAGCCAACGGAAAGGAGAACGATGGATTCACGTGGCAACAAACACACCCTCACAATCAGAAACGTGCAAAGCAGTGACTTCGGCAACTACAGCTGTGTTGCAGAGAACTCTCTTGGAAAATCTCGCAAATACATGGAACTATCAGGTAATATCATCATTCATCCAGTAATACCAAGAAAATAGTTTTGTAACTTTTGTATTTAAATTATTATCATCATCATATCATTCTCATAATATTGAAAATTCAGAAATGGAAATTATTCAATCACTCAAAACTTATTTTTCTAGAATAAAAGTTCTATTCATTCATGTACATGGGCACTAAAAATATCCAAAATCAAACACAAATTGGATTATTATCAGGACTTTATCACAATGTGATCAATATCATTCTTCGTACATTCAGTTGTATCAGATATATTTTTTCCATACCGAGTCTTTCCTACAAATCACGTACTACCTTGAAATTACATATAGCACCACAAAAATTACATAGATTGATTACATTAATTACTAATTACCATTGATTAATTATTAGTTACATAAAGGCCTCATATCAATTGATTAATTATTAATTACATGAAGGCCTCATTTCTACTTTTACCCAATACTTGTAGATGAGTATTTCCTGTGAATTCAATAATTATTATTATACTGTATTCTTCTAATATATCATATAACTGACTTAATGGATTGAATAATAACTTGGGAAATTTGATTAAGTTATCCATAACAATCGATTCACGATTGTATCTGGTTCCAGAGACTTTAGCTAACTGAAAAGCAAATGTGTCATAATTATTAACATGATAGCTACATTATAAATTCCTCAGCGTTTGGTCTTGTCATATTCACAAAAATGGATTCAGGGTATCTGGATTTTGGTTTTTGGCTTTTACTTACACTTTCGCGGCTAGAGTTCATATTAAAAAATCTCATAAAGTTATCCAAGTGGGTGACCAATATGAACTTTGATTCAAACTGATAGATTACGTATATATCTCATGATGTTCAACACGACTGATCTCGAAGTTTGTAACTACGATCTCATTAATTTTATCGGCGATTGGTTGGGAATTGATCGTCTGGTTTCTCTCTCATCTACAAGTTGATCCCGGCCAGGCGAACGATTAAGAAGTTCAAGCGCCTACCAGTGAGGTTCTTCATTAAGGCAGCTGCCCTGCTGGGGCTCGGATTAAGCCCCTGTCGCCTATCGCAATGTTTACTTACAGACTAATCACACGACTCCACATCCCCAATGCCTAGTATCAACCCTCCGCACCACAACATCAGCCGCAAATCAACCTTCTCTTGCTCCTCACCCTTTCGCTCATCCTTCACGAAGAGTCACCAACTCTGAAAACTCATATCATGAACTTCTACGAATGTCTGACTCAAGATGAAATTGAATATAGAAGATGATTCCACTGCTTTTCAAATTTCCAACTTTGGACTCATTTCAGATCAATTCGTTTGAATCAAGGTGGATAATCCACAATACAAAAATGAAAACTTCCATTTGGAATTCACAGCTTTCACTTATGTAAAGATAACCATCAATGCCTTTATCAAAAAATTATCACGAAGTGTGAGAAACCAGTGGTAATTCGATTCTACGTTTTAGTGTATGATACAGTTGTAGTGAAACACTATTGATTGTATTGCAATGACATGTATTATTGTTGAACAACATTTCAACTTATCAATAATAATGATACTTATATTCTTAGTTATTTGTGATGAATTCAAAAAAATCAGCTTCCTTGAAAATATGTCCAGTGAAGAGATATCGGCTCATTGCGAAATATAATAATTTATGGCTTCACCTAATCATTCGGATTTGTAATTTGTATTGATTAATAGATAAGTAGAAGAAATTTGATTTCAAGGGATCAACAATACTCCTCTGTTTTTACTTTCCTTGCCCTATTACCATAGGTAAGGAAAGTATTGCTTTCCAAAAAAAATTAAGGTACCCCAATTTCAAGTTTTCTATACGTTTCAAGGTCCCCTGAGTCCAAAAACATGATTTTTGGGTATTGGTCTGTGTGTGTGTATGTGTGCGTGTGTATGTGTGTGTGTGTGTATGTCTGTGAACACGATAACTCCATTCCTAATTGACCGATTGACTTGAAATTTTAATCTTAAGGTCCTTATACCATGAGGACCCGACAATAAGGAATTCAATAAAATTCAATTCAAGATGGCGGAGAAAATGGCGGATAATTACTAAAAAACCATGTTTTTCACGTTTTTCTCGAAAATGGCTCTAACGATTTTCTTCAAATTTATACCATGGATAGCTATTTATAAGCCCTATCAACTGACATGAATCCCATTTCTGGGAAAAGTTCAGGAGCTCCGTAATATTATTGAGAAAAATGGCGGATAATCACTAAAAAACCATGTTTTTTACGGTTTTCTCGGAAACGGCTTTAACGATTTTCTTCAAATTTATACCATGGATAGCTATTTATTAGCCCTATCAACTGACATGAGTCTCATTTCTGGGAAAATTTCAGGAGCTCCGTAATATTATTGAGAAAAATGGCGGATAATCACTAAAAAACATGTGTTTCACGATTTTCTCAAAAATGACTTGACCGATTTTTTTCAAATTCATACCCTGTATAGTTATTTATCGGCTCTATTAACTGGAATAAGTCTCCTTTCTGAGAAACTAATGGGGGGTCCACCCCATCCTTGAGAAATGGACTTTGTAGCCTCCATCTCGTTCATGAGGTAGGTAGGTAGAGCAGTTCATAAAAAGAACACATAGTCGAGATATTTCATCTGTAGAACAGCTGTTTTGACGACTTTAAAAAATATCGAATTTCACAATTTACACAAAGGAAAAAGTACTCTGAAAACAACTATACACATATACAGAAGTCTGATCGTAGTTTCAAATATGTTGCCGCCAATCGTCATTATGTTATTCCCCTAAATCATTCTCGTTTAAAATGAGGCTTATAGTTCAATGAGCAAGGAAAGTTGTGTGAGTGTACCACACCAGATTTTTTTAGTTATGGAGGTGACTCTAGATATTGTTACTTTAATTGCTATCTGTACGCGAATTCACTCGTGTTAATAAAATAATTATGTATGTGATAATGAATACACATGATCATTATTATATTATTGTCCATAGCATTCACAAAAATAATGTTGAAATACTCTCAATAATTGAAGAAATAGAATGTCCAGAATCAATGATAAAAATCATTCTATAATGGCATGTATTGAAATTTTATGTCTACAAGAAATAAAATTTTACACCTGGATAATATTTCGAATATCTATCTATTACAGAACAATATTTTAATATATTGTATCACTGATCTTGTATGAATTTGATACAAGGCTGCCTTAACACTCCGAAGAAAACTGATTTTCTCATGAGCTACCAACTTGGTCAGAATCACAAATGGAGCTTCCGTGTTACAGGGGCCGCAACTAATAACGTGAGATTGACAAAAAGGGAGTTTCTTTGTTTGAAGAGAGCTCGCTGGAACAGGCGAAGTCTTATCTCTCTCTCTCAATCTCCATTTGCTAGTGAATGTGGGTGATGCAGTGGCACATCCCGGTTGCTTTTTCGGATGCGCGGGTCACTGAAAATTCGGGTCATGCCCCATGCCCAAGACACCAGCTCAGATTAGGACTAGTGGACCCTGTCCCTTCGACTTCTCACTCGCCGCTCTCTTTCTTCACTCGTCAGCCCGCACAGAGCGGCCTCGCAACCCAACCGGTGTCGTGTCGATCGAAGCTCTGGTCTTGATAAGCCTTGGGGTCTTTCTAGTGATCAGCGGCGCGTGAATGAAGCTCTCCACCGGCTTAGGCTGTCGCCTCCTCTCTTGCAGATCTGCCTCCTAACGATCCTCCCACTTGTCCATCCTCTTCACATGTTATCCTCGTGCTCGAGCCTGGCCCTTCGCCTGCGGCTCAGCCCAAACAAACCAACCATCCAAATGAACTGTGACTGAATGCTCAGTAGTTTGCTAATCTAGTTGTTCAACCCCCTTTCCACACAAGTAATTACTGCAGAAGACAAAAAATGTGTCTGTTTTGTATAAACACTTTCAACTCTCAATGAAGAAATCGACCACTCCTCTCTTGATTGGCTCGTGATTTTCTGTTCAACATTCAAAATAAGTCAATAATTATTATATGTCTTTGAAGTCGAAATGATCTATTTCTAGATGTAGGCTACTATTATTTTACTAAATCTACAAGAATTTAATCTAATAATATTTGCTTGCGTCCATATTACCCCACACAGGGTTGGTGAAAAGTTCGGAAACAACTGATATTTCTTTTGAAAGGGAAATTTGACTATAGGTCTGATTGAAGAAAAACAACTCTTACTTCGCTTTAAACTTTTGGTCCGTCATCTTGGAACCGTCATTTCAAATACAACTTCATTTCTTTTAAATTACATGATACATTATTTCAAAACATAATTTCAAGAGAAAATCAATAATGAAAACCGCACATTGATGTCATAAGGTTTAAAAGTTATTCACATTGAAATATATCTATCATACAAAAATTGAATAATAATCATTAAATTAAAAATCTGATCAATCAAATCAATCTTTTGTTTACAAAGTTGGTAGATATTACTTTGAGTGTTAACCAACATTTTGAAAAAATAAATTCAATAATTGGAATTTTTTGGATTTTCTATTTACTAATTTATCTAATTTTTGTACTATTTAGTAGTATTTTTGAATGTGAATAACTTTGAAACGGTTTGAGTTATTGATGTGCAGTTCTGGCCATTCTGTATCGAAATCATGTATCACTGGACCACCTCCCCATTTGAAAAATGAAGTAGTTTTTTCATACAAATAGGATCCCCAATCAGACCTAACATCAATTTTTCCTTGTTAAAAAAATATTCAGCGGTTTCTAAACTTTTCATTAACCCTGTTCAATAAAATTAAAATCGGGACACTGAGCTTCGCTCGTTATTTTTATTCATTGATAAACAGAACACAATTCTTGAAAATGATTGGGGAAGAACTAAGAACTAACAGGCACAGCCATGGCTTACACTATCTATAGTAGGCTGTGGCACAGCCCAAAACTGTTCTTCCCCGAATTCTGATTAAATATTGGGGCACCGAGCTTCGCTCATTGTTTTTATTTATTGATAAACAGAACACAATTCTCTAAAATGATTGTGTTTATATTTTAAAGCTGACTATACGTCAGCTTATGAATTTCGGGGATGCGATATTTAAATTTTCCACAGAATCACTCGCTCACTTTTTACTATCCACGAAAGTCTTTGCAGTTTCAGCCAAGGATAAATTATCCTTTCAATGTCGTTCAGCGAGTTTGGTGTAAGTGTTCGTCTAGTGCCAAAATACCTGTTATCAAATTTTTGGTTAGGATCGATTTAGTATTTCATTTTCAGCACAAAAATTAAACGGCGGTCACTATTGTTTTTAAAATAAACCAAGTTCAAAGTAGCACAATTTTACATGCATTTAACCTTTAAGTAGCAACCATTTTGATTATCGAAATCATCAAATTATGATGAAATTAAGTTTTCCTAACCTAAAGCTTTTCCTAACCTAAGCTTTCCTAACCAAAACTTTTCTAACCTAAAGCTTTTCCCAACCTAAAACTTTTCCTAACCTAAGCTTTTCCTAACCTTAGCTTTCCTAACCTAATATATTAGAGGCGTTAAATTATTTAAAAAAAAATTATGATGAGTGACCGCCGTTTATGTCTTGTGATTTTGTGACTAAATCGATCCCAACCAAAAATTTGATGACAGGTATTTTGGAACTGGGCGTACACTTTAGCCGCTAGTTTTCTCAAGGATGAGACCAAGTGCAATCGAATTTTTATATCAAAAAACCTACTATGTACCAAATTTCGTGAAAATCGTTAGATCCGTTTTCGTGATCTGTTGAACATAAATAACCAGATAACCAAATAACCAGATATAAAAATATAAACAGATATACAGAAACTGCTCGCTTAATATAATAGGATACACTATGAAAAGTCCAAAAAGTGGGTTAATGAGCTTCGCTCGCCTGCATTTTTATCATACGTTAGGACGATCCAGTCGGGGGTCCAGACTAAACGTCCGGCTAAACGGATATGGCGAGCGAAGCGAGCATGACGGCTAGTATATGATATTCCCAGGAATAGCTCTGATTGAAGTAGCAGTGCCCAATCAATTTTTCCGCGATAAATGCAATTCAATCTTCAGCTTGGTGCCAACCTAAAAAATTCAACTCAACTTAATGCCAACCTGACAAAATTATTAATTTAGTTACCAGTTAACAACTGTTTCGTAGAGGTACTCTCTCTAGATTATAGTTCTATATTAACATATGATATGGCCTTTTTTCTTTACGCCCTTTTTTCTTTACGAACTTTAAGCCCTTAAAAACCACCCTTAGAGTTAAAATATTGCCAAAAGATTTCTTAGTGCGCCTCTAAAGTGCCAACTGAACATACCTACCAAATTTGAACGTTTAAGGTCCGGTAGATTTTTAGTTCTGCGAGTGAGTGAGTCAGTCAGTCAGTCAGTGAGTGAGTGCCATTTCGCTTTTATATATATAGATTTTAAATATGACTATTATTTTTTATTAATTATGAACAATTTAAATTTTCTCGAACCCTTAAGGTTTCTTCATCTTTTAGATCGTGTTTATATTTTACAGCTGGAATACGTCACCTTATGAATTTCAAGGATGAGATATTTTGATTTTTCACAGATGCACTCGCTCACTCACTTCCATTATCCATAGACGATGAAAGTTCCAGCTGTTTTTCAAAGGATGAATCATCCTTTCAATGTCGTTCAGCGAGTTTTCCTAGAGATGAGATCTAGTGCAATTGAATTTTTATATCATAAACCTACTATATTGCAAATTTCATCAAAATCGTTAGAGCCGTTCAAGAGATTCATTGGACATAAATAACCACATAACCATATAAATACAGAAATTGCTCGATTAATATTATAGGATATTCATGATTTATAATTTCTATTTGATGTTTAGGTTTGATTCCAATTTCTTTGAATCAATCTTGGAGGGTCTGACAGAATTTTGTTTCTTTGTTTATTTCCAGGTCGACCCAGTCCTGCTCAGTTTAGGAGTCCTCCGTACAGCACATCGAAGAATAGCTACAACTTAACGTGGTTGGTGGAGAGTTATCCGCCACTTGAAGAAGTACGTCTCCTCTACAGAAAACTCATGGTGAGTCTTTCAATGTGATCACTTTCAAAAGCTTTCTGTATCACATGTGTAAAATATCAATAATTGTTTATAATATTAGTTTTGGTTCGGAAAGGGA
Organism: Nilaparvata lugens; assembly: GCF_014356525.2. NCBI lineage: Eukaryota > Metazoa > Arthropoda > Insecta > Hemiptera > Delphacidae > Nilaparvata > Nilaparvata lugens. The sequence goes on from NC_052506.1 coordinate 29,491,594, forward strand.
AAGTGAACTCTGGTGGTTCAACTGATAAAAATCTTTATTCCTCACAATCAAGCTCTAGGATCTGAGCAAAGGTGTAATTTCTGCCGTGAAGTTACAAATGACTTCATACCATAAAGTCACCAGTCAGATATTGAAATCACCGGTACACCGGTATTATGGAACACCTATTATTAGGCTTCCAAAAATCGTCATATTTTTTCAGCGTTCCCACATATATGGAGACTTGGTTAAGATATTATGAAAAATGTCGTATTTCAATCTGTATATTTTTACTTTCCTTGCCCTATTACCATACGTAAGGAAAGTATTGCTTTCCAAAAAAATTTAAGATACCCTAATTTCATGTTTTCTATACGTTTCATTACTTTCCTTGCCCTTGCCCATAGGTAAGGGAAGTATTGCCTCCCAAAAAATTTAAGGTACCCTAATTTAATGTTTTCTATACGTTTCAAGGTCCCCTGAGTCCAAAAACATGATTTTTGGGTATTGGTCTGTATGTGTGTGTGTATGAGTGCGTCTGTGTACACGATATCTCATCTGCCAATTAACGGAATGACTTGAAATTCGGAACTTAAGGTCCTTACACTATAAGGATCCGACACGAACAATTTCGATCGAATGCGATTCAAGATGGCGGCTAAAATGGCGAAAACGTTGTCAAAAACAGGGTTTTTCGCGATTTTCTCTGAAATGGCTCCAACGATTTTGATCAAATTCATACCCAAAATAGTCATCAATAAGTTCTATCAACTGCCACAAGTCCCATATCTGTGGAAATTTGGGGAGCTCCTCCCTATCAATGCAAAGTTCGATTTTAGATTCCCAATTATCAGGCTTCAGATACAATTTAAACAAAAAAAAAAAAAATCAAGTGGAGTAGATTGAGCATGAAAATAACTACAATTAATGTTCAGTAACATTTTCACCTAAATTGAAAATAAGATTTAAATTCGAGAAAATGTAATTATTCAATTGCAAATTATTGTTGATTCTATTAAATCATTCACTATGAAGAAATAGCAGAACTCATGTGTGTCTCCAGCGTTATTTCCCTGTCACTAGCTGGCTCAAATCTTTGAATAGTAGACTTGAGATGCGCGGGAACACTAGCGTCAGGTGATCAATTTTCATAACGGCAAGGAAAGTTGTGTGAGTGCGCCACACCAGATTTTTTGGAGTTTGAGATTGGAAACATTCATATTCAACCCTTTCAAGATTTAGCCCCCTCAAAAAAGCTAGACGGACAACGACTTTGAACTCCAGTCATAGCCACCTCTAATATGACCACCTGAATTAGAAGTGGCTATGCCTTCAGTAAGTCAAAAGTGAGAACTCGCTAACGCTCGTTCTACAGGCTGTTGAATTGTTCCCGCGCATCTCAAGTCTACTATTCAACAGCTACATCAATATTGTTTTCGATATTTTCGTAGCCTACTATCCCGTTCAATAAAGTTGGGCCTATCGTTATTTAGTTTAATATCATCAACACGTTCAATAAAGGAGATCCCCTTATCAATTTTACGAATTCCAATCATGCCAAGATGGTCGACCAATCGAGACAATTTTACTCTCGCACTTTAACCGCCGTGCTATACTCTCCGTCCAGGCGACAAGTCCTCAATTTGATGTCTACAAAGCTTTCCAAATTTTCTTCTCAGATCTAACATTAGATGGGCATCCAGCCTTTTGACGAAAATGAAGATTATACCAGGTGGGGGTGGTACTGCAACAGACTCACCCTTGAGCGGCCTGAGACTGTGTATGGCGTCTAGCATGGCCGGATGCATGTCGACTTGTTCATAGAGTTCACCTCAATGGAAAAAATATTGATGATCTGATTAAATTCATGATATAGTGGGAAAAAATATTTTTCCATAATATTTTTTACACTCCGCTGAACCCAAAATATATGGTATTACAAAAATGAAATATTGAAAGCCGCGACCCTGGAAAACAAAGTTTGAGTCATCGCTCATGTTGTGATTTCAATCTCTACTAACATGAAAGGTGATCAAGATATGCAGAACGAAACCTCATTGCGAAGGACCAAATTATTCTTCACTCGCTTTAAATGTCTGGTTCAAAAATGCGATGAAGGTATACCTATGCAATATAGGTACTCCTATCGTAATTTGAAATCTTCCCGAAAGAAAAGCTGTTTTAGCTGTAACTCCATAATCATTACAATATTGGTAAACTACAGTTCTCAACAAATTAGAATTGTAATAGTTTTGGAGTAATCGAGTATTACTCGGAACCAATCAATCATAATGTCGTATGGGACTTTCAATTGGATTTAGGAAAAGAAATAGAGAAGCTCAAGCAGAACTCTAAGCGATAGCAGAAAATGCAAAATTATTGAGCATTCAGCCCACTCAGTCAATTCAGCCCCATAATAAAGAAAATAGCTCATAATCAAGGTTGAGGAGAAATGAGATTAAGATCATGTCAAGAGTTAGAACAGAGATTAAGGAGGACAAACCTGATTCCATTATTATTCCAACCCTGCTTCATGATCAGGGGATGTTTGAACTGTTAGAGTTGAAATTGCAATCTTCAAATCCTGTGATTTCAATCAAATTTAGTGATGATGATACTTCTTTTATTTTGAGTGAAAATACTCATCATTTCATAATTAGTATATCAACTGAAGCCACATTTATTCCAGTGAGAACTATTCGCTAAAGATTTCTCTAAACCTAACAGACTGATGTACAGTCTAATTTAAAACTAAAAGAAATTTTGAGTAAAGCCTTCTCTTGGACGATAGGATTGGGACTAGAATCTAAGATGAACAGTCATTAATTAACCATTTTTGGCTAGGAACATTGCAATTGATAAAATTGAAATTTTATCAATGAAGTGACAAAAATTGATTGACATTCTCAATCTTGTGGAAAGTTTGATGACAGAAACCTGTGGATGACTTGAGCTGAGTGGAGTGGAAATTCAGTATCGACTCACAAAAAACTAATGAAACGCTCATCATCAAACTTTGTTGCATGTTGGGAAAAAATTAACAGTCTGTTGTCGGAATGGAAAAAAATCACATGCCATGAACAAGACCAGATTGAAGCGAATAAAAAGCTTTCCAAGAGATTAAAATTTACGGCAAGTGCAGCCAACGATTGAAGCTAAATGAAATTTCTGATTGACTTTGATGCACAATCCCCTAGATGAGTATTGTATGTTGTACGATAAACAAAATTCTGATCTCACGATACATTATTATAGATGAAACGTTTCTCTCTGTGGATATGGACTATGAAATACGAGTTATAAAAGTTGGATTGTCAATTATACTCCCTAGCATCGTAGAATGGTAGCATTGACTGATAAATTGGAGTTAGTTGTACCTACGTAAAATTTAAGGAACCACTCCCAATTCTATGCTTACCTCTTATAAAGTTAAAAAGTCCAAATACCTAATAATTTCCCTCATGGATAAGAGAAGTAACAATATTCACTCGATGCATTGTGAGAAACTTACGATGTCTAAGTCGTCCCAAAGAAGACAGTGTTGTATTTTCCAATCCAATCTTCATCTATAATAGAAGATCTGATTGTAGGAGATGAATAGGGTCGATGTAGATGTATGGGTAGATGTATAGGGTAGATGTGAGGAGATTATGTAGGGGTATATGAAGTGATATGGGTAGATGCATTTATGATGAAATATTTATGTAATAACATCATCGTACCCTTTTTTTGAAAAAAAAATAATATAAAATAACAGATTGAAAACATGACTTAGAACAACTACGTTCGACGTTTCGCATCATCTTTTGGTTTTGAAAATAAATTCCAAATAGAATTTATCCATTCATTTATTTATCAGGTTCTATTTGAAATTTATTTTGAAAACCTGAAGATGATGTGAAACGTTGAAACTATTTGTTTAATTTGTGTTCTCAATCTGTTATTTCATATTAGAAATTTTTCAAAAAAGAGTTCTATGATGTCATTTTATGAATAACAAGAATTAGCCCTGAATACATACATTTCAAGATAATGGGATATATTATATAGGTAGATTTAGCAGATGTATAGGGCATGCTACGTAAAGGAGTTTGCCTCAGCGTGCTAATTGACAAAGGACACTCATTTTTTGCAACTGTGAATGCATTGAAAGAAAACATCATCAAAACATCATTCTCATTGATGTAAGTTAGGATTGTTTTAAAACATCTAACATTCAATGCTGAGCGAAATTTTGGGAAGATCTGTCGTTGTTCTCATAAAATATGAGTTCGAAAAACTCACATCACATCCTATTCCAAAAAATATCCCTCATTGGGATGTAAGTTGGTATATTTCCTAACTTCAGTTATCCAATATAACTCAATGATTATTTTTAACTATAAAATAAACACTTTTCTTATTTTGTCGGTGATCTGAGCTATACATTGCTTTATTTATTTAGCGTATGGCAGTATACACAACACATTTATGATCACAAAATTCGAAAAAAAAGAAGAAAACAATAGAAAATTCATATATAAAACGAATGAAAATATCTTAGTCACTTTTGACCTGGAAATTAGAGGCATGCTTCCAGGGTATTGGGTTCAATACCTTTTATACATTGCTATTGCATGAGCATAGATTTTCGGAACAAGAATTACTGATATCGTGGAGAAGGTCTAGTATGATAATTCCAACAATGAATGCAGTGAATTATATTATAATCTTGTCTTTCAAAGCTTGATAACATATTAGACCATCAAGTTACCCCTCAAATATATCCAGAGAGTGCTTGCGATGTATGACCAGAGCTATCCACAACTTTGTTGATAACCATAATTTGAAAAGGTCTATAGTATAATGCTTTTATAGAGTGATAGGATCTTAATATCGGGGCACCGAGCTTCGCTCGTTATTTTTATTTATTGATAAACAGAACACAATTCTTTAAAATGATCGTGTTTATATTTAACAGCTGACTATACGTCAGCTTATGAATTTCGGGGATGAGATATTTTGATTTTCCACAGACCGAGTGCGTCTCACTCACTTTTTATGATCCACAGACGACGAAAGTCTCAGCTGTTTTCCCAAGGATGAATTATCCTTTTATTGTCGTTCAGCGAGTTTTCTAAGGGATGAGACCTAGTGCAATCTAATAATTTTTATATCATAAACCTACTATCCCAAGCAGCAAAATAATCAGTTTAAAGTACTTTGAAATGTAATTTTAAATCACTTTAAAGCACTTTTAAATTATTGTACAATGATTTACAATGCTTTAAGTGGGCAAAATTGTGATTTATAAACTACTTGAAAATCATTTGAAATCACTTTCAAATGATTGAATAAGTTCTTCAGAATCATTTAGAATCATCGATTTATGTACTTTTCAAATCACTTCAAAGCATTTCAAAGTAGATTTAAATCACTTTTAAATTACTTTTAAATGATTGTACAATGATTTACAATGCTTTAAGTGGGCAAAATTGTGATTTATAAATTACTTTCAAATGATTGAATAAGTTCTTTAGAATCATTTGGAATCATCGATCCATGTACTTTTTAAATCACTTTAAAGCATTTCAAAGTAGATTCAAATCACTTTTAAATGATTGTACAATGATTTACAATGCTTTAAGTGGGCATAATTGTGATTTATAAATTACTTGAAAATCACTTTCAAATGATTAAATAAGTTCTTAAAAATCATTTAGAATCATCGATTTATGTACTTTTTAAATCACTTCAAAGCATTTCAAACTAGATTCAAATCACTTTTAAATTACTTTTAAATGATTGTAAAATGATTTACAATGCTTTAAGTGGGCAAAATTGTGATTTATAAACTACTTGAAAATCACTTTCAAATGATTAAATAAGTTCTTAAAAATCATTTAGAATCATCGATTTATGTACTTTTTAAATCACTTCAAAGCATTTCAAAGTAGATTAAAAACACTTTTAAATTACTCTCAAATCACTCTACAATGATTTACAATGCTTTAAGTGAGCAAAATTATGATTAATAAACTACTTTAAATCACTTTAGAAATGATTGAATAAGTTCTTCAGAATGATTCAAAATCATTGACATATAATCTCCTTTATAGAATAAATAGTATATTCAGCTGGATTTGAAAAAATTACATAACTTCAAAATTGATGAATAAATCCTTTACTTAAACAATCATAATTAACATAGTAATGCAACGAATTGTATTTTATAATTGTATTTTTTTAATTGTATTTTATTTTGCTTATGGAGCTCCAAATTAAAATTTTCAACTGTCTCGACTTCATTGACTTCAGCAGACGACTGTTTCTTCTCCTTTTCTCCATGTCTGTGAACAAAAATTGAATCAACTTGATTTCAATGTCATCTTTATTGTATAACTTCAGGTACAAAAATAAGTCAAAACGGAAGCATTTGACTTGTAGGTCCACAGCAGATCAAGTTCAAAGGAAAACAAAATTGGAACCTCAGTTATGTACATTATCAATCAATCAATCAATCAATAATTATTATGAAGAATGTCATCTAAATTTGGAAAGAACATGTTTACTTCACTTATCTGTTAGAATACAAAGTTATTGTCATAAGAGCTCGTGGTATTCAATTCTTCCAGTTGCTCTCCTAAAAATGTAATTTTTCACTTCTAGATGAATTCTACTAGAATATTTTAACGACGACTCTGTGTTTCAAATCAATAAAACAAAAAAATAGAATATCAAATCAATGGGTGAAACTCATCTCATTGGGGACATGGGACGGTCAAGCGAGAACAATACAACTGCAATACCCTTTGGCAGGTAGATTTAGCACATTTTCGACCCTTGTGCAATGAAGCATATGCCCCCTCCTGTTATGTTTAGTAACTTTATTCGACACTTAGCATTTAGAATTCTACTTATATTTGGAAAGATAGAGCTCATTTAGAAAAAATGGTTCGACTTCATCATCATGGAACATAATTTTGAGCCAATTCAAATATTATCAAAGAACAATTATAGTACAGCTTTACTATTCTACTACCTAATAACAGAATATCTATACTATGTAGAGTAGTATAGGTAGAGTCGTAGAGAGTTAAGGTATGGTATATAATACAGTGTAGTAGACTATATAATAGTCATAGAATGAAAAAAAAACATTAGGACAAGGCTCTTTGGGCCGCTGATTCAATGGATTTATTGGGCAGTTTTATTATATTATGTCAAACAATTCATGTTTTTTATGGCTCAGAGTAATAGGACTTGAGCATCACTACATAGTGGCCCAGCACAAGTGCGTTTACAATTTATTGTGATTGTTAAGGATATATCAATGTGTAATGCTAGTTTTTAAGTTTATAAAAATTATCATAGTAGACCAAAGACTTGAAGAAAATACTCTATTTATGATGAACTTACAAGTTTATACATTTGAATATATAAAACTAATTTCATGTGCTACTTGATATTTTTCAAACGATACATATGTATACATATGTATATATGTATACACATGTCGAGTTGTAAGTTGTGGACCAGAGTGTTGGGTTTTGGCGTAAATTTTGAAAATATATTATTTTTGCTAATTTATCTGGATGGGGCTATGTGGAGTGTTAATCCCAGATTTGTAGCTTACTACAAATCAATTAATATTTCCAATACTGAGTAACGATCAGCATCATAATGACCACCTCCCAAATTGAAAAAATCAACTTAGATATTCAATATTGCAGATCCTGGATGGAATGACTCATTTTTTTATTAAATAGAATAGAATGACTCCTTCATTTTAATGTCGTGGCGAAGTTTGGACAGTAGTGTCCACTCTACCACTCAACCACGGTGTTTGTGGATGTCATGTTTAATGGCGAAATAAAGTTTTTGAGTCAGTGAAGTAGTATTTTCTATTCAAGTGGGATTTTGTCTGGCTGATATTAATATTGCCAAATTAGCGTTGTTGAAAAATATGAAGCAAGCTACACAGTAAACTTCAAAAAGATAAATTTGCTGAAATCTTACCAATCATAACTTTAGTTATGAGAAGGCCCTTGAATGGTTTTTTCTCTATCTCATGGTCGTCCTTGCGTTGAACTCTTTTCCACGAAAAGTATATGGCAACGAAGGGTCACCAGCTTCCCCATGATACTCGTGATTGTGCGCCCCTCCAAAGCTGTATCGGCGCATGACGCGACATACGTCTCCTTTGAACAATGAAAAAACAATATATTTTAGTTGGATGATAAAATCAAAATTAAAGTATTCTCAAAGGGATCAAGTATATCTATCTGATGAATTCATAATGTAACCTTTGTTTTTTACAATTTCCAAAAAACTCTATCAAATAACTTAGAAAGCAGATTATGTATGTAAATCATTTTTGTTCTAAGTGCTTAGTTCTGTTTCATTTAGTGGAATTTATAGTTACGGCAAAAAATAATATTTTTGAAGTAGGGGTTTAAATTCAAGATTGAATACGAAAAAAATAATAGCTAGTGATTTGAAAAAATTTGGAATGCTGAAGATTTGACAAAAATCATAGGCTCTGATACTCTTATACCGATTGAAATAAGAGACTAAATATATAACCCAAATTTGTGGGCTATCGTATGATGACCGGTAAAAAATATAAGCTTGTTCAGTCCTCTAGCTCATTACAGCCTATCAGGTCAGGTAGAATTCAACTAGTCAACCAAAATGAATTAACTGAACCTACCTAATATAGGTAGAAAAGACAGAACGCAAGCTAGATCTATAAAATATAATAATAATGTGTATTTTCTCCAAGCTACTCTATAGTAGATATACTTTTATCAGTCTATGATTCAAACTTCCATAAATAAAGTAATATTATTGTGTACTTACATTGATAATAGAAGATCAAGTGACTTCAAAACAAATAAATTCCCGGATAAAACACTGGAAACATGAACTGTAATCTGTATTCAATACATGATGAACTGAACTAACTGGCCCTTGCGACTGACTAGTGACAGTTTAGTGACTACAACACTACAACTAACCAAAAGGCAAACCCAACCAAAAAGGGCGCGAAATACTCCGACTGAGAAGGAGTGAGTTGAGAAAGAGAGGGTAGACCAGTGGACAATGGTGACAGACCTACACTATTACAAAAGAAGGGACTATTATTCGAAACTGTGGAGCAGGTAGTAAGTGGAGAGACTCAAACTATATAGCCTACCGTACTGGAAAATATAACATAGTAATAGAAAGCATATGCAGTTGAATAGAGAAGAGAGAGAGCATAGAGTGTAGAAATGATGGATCATGGATGAGATTAGATTAGATTAGAGTTCTTTATTTATGTATGTTATGTTACAATATATTATTATACTGCTGGCTTATACACTAATTTACGTTAAATGACAATATTGCTTATTATTAAACGAATTTTACAAGATATGAAGAGTTAATTAATGAGAATAGAGATTGAATGCAATTTGAATAACGATAACATTGCGATGTACCGTATCTTCATAAATCGCGGTGTTTCGACAAATAATTGTCCTTTCTCTAAAAATGATATGGAATAATATCCCTCCGATTTGGATAGATAGAGAAAGAGGGGTTGAGTGGTGTGGTAGACGAGGTTAATAAAAATATAGACAAAAAAAACTATAGAAAAGGTTGCTGATCTGAGTTGATTTTTTTCAGTTCTACTCACTGCAAAAGCTAATACTCTGAAGTTCACCCATAATATTTTATGGCGAACAATTTTTGAGAGCAATATTCATTCTCTGTTATGTACCGCATACAACCTAACTGGTTAGGTATCTAGGAGGCAAATCCTCCTAGGTATCTAGGAGGTACCTAACAGGAGGCAAAAATCGATCAGATGAGCAATTGGCGACAAAGAGTGGACTCGGGTGTTAAAATTGGGCAGGGAGTCTTCCTCAACTCTCTCATGTTGGACTACCAACCAACCAACTCACAACTTTGGCTCGATATGGTGTAATTGGAAAACTAGTAGCACCCAACTTCAAGACACGAAATAAAATTATCATTCAGCAAGAAATGTTATTGTTGTGATCATGTATCTGATCGAATAAACACCGATTCTGGTAGAAGTGAGTATTCCTGAGAAATAAACGATTCTACTATTGAAAAACTTTCTGTACGGTACCGGTATTCTAATATCAAGCCTCCATACCTACAATCCGGACAATCCTACAATCCTACAATCCTACAATCCTACAATCCTACAATCCTACAATCCTACAATCCTACAATCCGGTAATTTCATATGATGATAATAATAATAAGAAAACTATTTTCTTGAGCTTCTTGAAGCCAGTGATAGTTAAGCCAGTTACACACATCGATTTTTGGACGTTCGATTTTTTGCCGTCCTTATAAATCCACCAGATTAAACGAGACTTGAAACTCTTGAATACATTATCTGTTTGCCAAGTTATGCAACTGTCGGAAAAGTAATAAAATAATATCCTCCCCATTAATACGCAACTGGAATAAGATTGATACGATACGGTATCAGAGAAAGTGTAAAATAGGCCTACTAAAACTAAAGAAGACTTGTAAAATGCTGCGAGACCTCAAAATTAAGTAATATGGTTCAAATTAGAAAAGAAATGAAAAAACTAAATTGCAATTCATCCTGATTTAAAAGGATTCTCAACTCCGGCTACGAAATGATCTTGACAATATAATTTCGCTTGTATAGCCTATGCTAAAAACTAAGCACCTGAATGAAGTAAGTGAGGCGTGAGCTATTTTCTCTTTCTCCTTCATGTTGTGTAATGAAAAAATCGTGTGTCTCTTGTGTGATGGTTATATTTTACAAGCTCATTCCAAGCCTTGAAGAACCACAGATTAATATAGAATCACTGTATGATTCTCAAAAATGTAGTAATTGCAATGATTGAATTGACTCCTGTACAGGGGAGTATCGTTGGCATAACATTTGCTGTTCTCACAACTTTACTTGAATTGGTTCCTGAGTTTCTTTCATAGAATTCAATTTGATATCTCTAATCTATTTCAATACTCAACCATGAAAACCAATTTTCGAATCATAGTATCAATCAGACCCTTTGGATATCGATCTTCTAGTAGTTAACAGAACCAAAATGCAAAGAGTATAAAAAAACCCACCAGTCACTGGTGGTAGGGCTGTGGTTGGGTGCAAAGTAAATGCTGTTATTATTGTAAATGGAAATAAATACGAAATATCTCCACTTTCGAGGTGAATTTCATTTCAAAGACTTGAGAGATATCCTCTATTTTTCTTTCAAATAGTCTCCAATTTATCATAAGAGACAATACAGTAAGTTAATATTCTTTGACATTCAATATTTCGATTCCCGTTAATTGAATCAAGCGACTACAATGTAATTGAAGGTATTTAAGTGCTCTCTGATTAATATATAGATCTACTGGGTAGATTAATTGAGTCAGTATGTAATTAATAACTTGATTGTTGAATTCTGGAAATTACTACTTATCACAATTTCTGAAAAACTACTTTATGGGTTGTGATGAAACTTATTATTTCTTATACATAGAAACATTAAGATTGAAAAAACAACAGCTTTCCAAGATCCTAGATGTTTACCAATCATGCAGCTATCTTGTGGATATAATAACTTTAACTTCAAGAAATTTTCAGGACTGTTTTCAGAGACAAATATTGTTGAAGCGTTTGAGTTATATGAACTGTGATGAGCTTCTAGAAAATGTGATACAAATAAGATACTTTTTTCTCCTCTCAATACTCTCAATATTATTATGATAGTTTTTGTGATATGTTGATACACAAAATTAACGATGCATTTACTCCGCATGTGCTGGAAGTTTACGTGTAATTGATTAATACAGTACCGTATCAATAAATGAAATCAAATATTGGGCTTATCGAGAAGTAATGACAATCGTTCAAGTATTTAGTCTGAATCGTATCTGAAAATGACACTTCAACATCAGTAGCAAGTTCTATTTGCACAAAAGAGGAAATCTATACAGGTTTATTTCAACATGAAATTCAATAGTGTGTCGTCCAATAAAGTATGTAATGAAAACATTTGGGGTATGTTGGGTGTGCTCTGTAGATGTGAGATTCTCTAAAATTATAATTAGTAGATAACCCATGTTCCGCAATGGCGGTCTAATTAAAAACTTGACCCACTGAAATATTCAAGAATTCAAAATAGGCCTATAACCATCCTCGGTAAATTAAGAATCAATATGCAAAATATTTCAAGTCAATCAGCTCAGTAGTTCTGGTGTGATGATAAGTCATTCGTGAATTTCCTGTCACCTACGTCTGTCTATTAGCCAATATTATTTCCTTAATTAGGCTATATTATAGATAACTCTAAAACATCAACACAGACAAATTATTATCGTGATTCACATGATGATACGGAAGATAATTGAATGAAGATCTAAAACTTACATGTAGGCCTACATTATTTTGCTGTAAACTTACTATAATCTTGATAGATACTATAAATTAGGATAGGAAGAGAGTTATGAGAGTTTCAGCTGCAAATCTTCCAAAAACTAGTGTGACAACCTCTTTCACCTACAAAAAGTGTTACAAAACTGTAGTGTGTTCTGTAAAATGTTATTGCCTTTATATTATATTTGCGACACGTTTCCTACAATCAAACTTCTATATTATGCATTTATAATATTTCAAACGTTAATTCATTCTTCAGAAGTTCATATTTATCAACATTTATTATGTTTCTATAAGAGAAACTATGGAATATTATAGAAACTTATAGAAGATTAGAAAAATCTATGCAATACAGGTATGACTCATCCAATTCAGGTATTATCGGTTGATATAAGTGAACAGTTCACTCACAACTCAGATTACGTAGTGACAGTGAACTCTATACTAAATAGGCTATGTATCGTTCATGTACTATAGCCTACTTCAAATTATGGAACAGTAATGCGATGTACTAGAAACTCGAAACGAAGAAGCAGTATTAGGCTACAGTATTTAGAATTTAGTTTTCAGTAGGCTACCTGCCAGCAAAGACAAGAAGATTCTCAGCCAAAAATCCAGTTAGTGGTGTGTCACACTCTTTTGAATTCTGATCTATTGATGCGAATTGGAATCATTGTCTACTTTTCAACTTTTTCTATCCAGAAAGGTTTAGAAGGTCCCTGCTTTGTAAATACTGCAGCTATAGTTGAATAGCTTTAGTTATACATACTATAGGGATAGTGGGCAGTTGGATGAGTACTTATATATACAGGACAAAACATCTTCTCTCGCTTTCTCTATCACTTCTCTCTCTCTCTCCTCCCCTCTTGCTTATTCACCCGCTCTCTCTCCCGCTTACTCACTCACTCAATCTCTCACTCACTCACTCTCTCTCACTCTCACACACTCTCACTCTCTCTCTTTCTGTCTCTTTTAATTATTTTTTCAAATAATTTTTTATACTTTGTAAAATTTGTTCAATAATTAGCATTACCATCAATTTATGTATACGCCAGTAAATATTGTAACATACATAAATAAATAACTCTAATCTAATCCAATCTCTCTCTTTCACTCTCTCAATCTCTCTCTATCTCTCTCTCTCTCTCTCTCTCTCTCTCTCTCTCTCTCTCTCTCTCTCTCTCTCTCTCTCTCTCTCTCTCTCTCTCCTCCCCTCTTGCTTATTCACCCGCTCTCTCTCCCGCTTACTCACTCACTCAATCTCTCACTCACTCACTCTCTCTCACTCTCACACACTCTCACTCTCTCTCTTTCTGTCTCTTTTAATTATTTTTTCAAATAATTTTTTATACTTTGTAAAATTTGTTCAATAATTAACATTAAACATTTAAACATTTAAACATTTAAACATTTAAACATTTAAACATTTAAACATTTAAACATTTAACATTTAAACATTAAGAGAAATGCCAAACCGTCGACTTGAATCCTAGACCTCACTTCGCTCGGTCAATTATCACAGTTGATATCCTGTTCACCTCAAAAAGGACAAGAGAGAGGGTGAATTTTATTGGACAGAGAACTTGTACAGTGTGTAATGGCTCCAAGAAAATTTATTCAAAATTCGAATTTGATTGAAAACTATCGTCGATCATAAAAATTTCAAAGTAAGCCTACTCGACTCTGAGCTAAGAGCTTCCTGCTCTCGTTGAAATTTAATATTCCCGAGAACAAAAGGGTGAAGATAGGCCCAGGCTGCCCAGTTCGCTGAGAACATGCTGTAAGAATTATAGATTAAAGTATTTCAGCTTCTCTGTGTCATTTAGTCCACGGTCATTCTCAAGTTCATTTAACTACCAAATTCCTTTCTTGGCTTTCATCCCCCAAGACTCAAACACTCTAACGCGCTTACTCTGTTTCTCCTATCTCAATCACACAATCATTCTCTCTCACTCACTCACTTACTCTCTCTCACCTTTCAAAATCTCTTTCTCCAACTGTCTTTCATTTGTTTAGAGAGTCATCAAAAGCGGGCCTTCCCTAATGACTTCAGCACGATTTTCATCCAGTACAGTAGGAATTTTACTACGTCCAGTCACAGACTTACAGTGCTAGAAGATTATACATACACATCGATTTCTACTCGTCCAATTTTTTCCGTCCTCATAAATTCTATTAGATTGAACATAACTTGATGAAGATATGATGTTGTCCATTCAATCTGGTAGAATTATAAAAACGGCAAAAAATCGATGTGCTGTGTAACTGGCTTATTTATCCTTGGTTCAATTACAGTACTTGCAAGTTATGTTTTTCCCATTATTTCAATTATCGTATATCATTCATCATCACATTTGTGGTCACATTTGCCACTCTACTCATTGCCTTGTTATGAATAACGTTAGCTACTGAACATATTTTTAAGGCTATGCAGGAGGGGGACCATGTCGAATTGCTATCTTCATAATCGTAATGTTAATTGGGATTCCATATAACTCGGTTGATTTTCATCCGCACGCTCCGGTCAAAATCTCATTTTGAAGGTTTGTTAATTCTCTATTCAAGTTACGAGGTGGAAAATTGATATTTCTTGGGAAAACATATTGCTCTATTAAGTGGGAAACTTCTATGATTTTTTCCTGGCGTTTTTGATGAATATTTTGGAAATAAACGGTTTTTAAATGGAATCTAGCCAAGGAATTTATCGTTTGCAAGCCACTGAAAAATGGAGGTGACAGACCCTCACACGCACGCACAAGCGGTGCGTGACCGCCTTTAGTTGACTAAAGGCGACCGGTTTCATGGGTTCAGTTTTCCTGTAAACAATAGTTCTTACATTTCCACTCCCTTTTGAAAGTTATTCGCAGAAAGAGTTCATGTGTAAAAGGATATTGACCTGAGAGTGGACAAAATATAATCAGTATACAGAATGTTCTGAAAAAAGGTGCCCGTAAATCAGGGCGTGATTCCTCACATCAAAAGAAGAAAAAAATTATAATTAACATGGGTCCGAAAATGCTTGGTTACCAAGTGATAGAGGGTGGAAGATTTCGTCTGAATTTCTGTGCCTCTGCTGAAACGAAGCCCTACGGGTATTTTGTTGGCTGTTAATTAAGATGTACAATTTAGCGTACTTTATGTGAAATGAACTGAAAAAATCAATAAAACCGTTTCCAGACCTATAGCTACAGTAATTTTTAAGATATGTGACGAAATATGCGAAACTTGGTCCCGAAAAAAGTTCCTTTAAAGTTTTTGTTAAAAATGTCTCTCTCTCTCTCTCTCTATATATATATATATATATATATATATATATATATATATCTCCCGATCGTGTTCTAATGTGAAGGATGTTATGTTATATTCAGAGAGTTGACAATAATTTTATTGGTTGAAACACCGCCAATTTATGTAGTTACATCACAATATTATACTATTGTTTTTCAAATTGCATTCAATAATCAGTTTCAATCACCAATTATAAAATGATTGGGAAGTACTTTCAAGTACTTCACTTCAATAATTCTAGATGATTCATAAATCATTTTCAATCATCGATTATACAATGATTGGAAAGTACTTTTAAGTACTTTACTTCAATTATTCTAAATGATTCATAAATCAGTTCCAATGACCGATTATAAAATGATTGGGAAGTACTTTCAAGTCACTTCAATCATTCTAAATGATTCATAAATCATTTTCAATCATCAATTATACAATGATTGGAAAGTACTTTCAAGTACTTTACTTCAATCATTCTAAATTATCCATAAATCAGTTTCAATCACCGATTACAGAATGATTGGAAAGTACTTTCAAGTACTTTACTTCAATCATTCTAAATGATTCATAAATCAGTTTCAATCACTGATTATAAAATGATTGGGAAGTACTTTCAAGTACTTTACTTCAATCATTCTAAATTATTCATAAATCAGTTTCAATCACCGATTACAGAATGATTGGAAAGTACTTTCAAGTACTTTACTTCAATCATTCTAAATGATTCATAAATCAGTTTCAATCACTGATTATAAAATGATTGGGAAGTACTTTCAAGTACTTTACTTCAATCATTCTAAATGATTCATAAATCAGTTTCAATCACCGATTATAAAATGATTGGAAAGTACTTTCAAGTACTTTACTTCAATCATTCTAAATAATTCATAAATCAGTTTCAATCACCGATTATAAAATGATTGGAAAGTACTTTCAAGTACTTTACTTCAATCATTCTAAATGATTCATAAATCAGTTTCAATCACTGATTATAAAATGATTGGGAAGTACTTTCAAGTACTTTACTTCAATCATTCTAAATGATTCATAAATCAGTTTCAATCACCGATTATAAAATGATTGGGAAGTACTTTCAAGTACTTTACTTCAATCATTCTAAATGATTCATAAATCAGTTTTAATCACCGATTATAAAATGATTGGAAAGTACTTTCAAGTAATTTACTCCAATCAAATAATTCTGAACAATTTGTAAATCATTCTCATGCAGTCATCAATTTTATGGACATATTGGTCCACAAGATCCTTCTACATTATTATGGAGATATACTTCACACTTCATGATCTGTTGAGGATACTCGAAAGTTTCGAAGTTTTTCAATTTTCACTATAAGTATAGATTACTCATTAAAATCAAGCAATTCCAAATCATTCCATTCAAATGATTCCGAATGATTGTAAATGGATTTCAATCAGAAATGAGAAAAAAATTCAATGACTTGAAATTATTGTAAATGATTTTAAAGTAATTATAATTGTCTCTTTCAAATCACTTCAAAGTACTTTAAATCAGTTGACTCCAATCATTCTAAATTATTCGTAAATCATTTCCAATCATTGGTCTTCAAGTAATTGAAAAGTACTTCAAAGTACTTCATTCAAATCATTTTAAGTAATTTATAAATCATTTTCAATCATTGGTCTTCAAATGATTGAAAAGTACTTTACTAAATCATTTAAGGTAATTTATAAATCATTTTCAATCATTGGTCTCCAATGACATTTCATGAAGAATTAAAAGTAATTTGAAAGTACTTTTAAATGATTTAACTTGCCCTGAAAAGAGGTGACAAATTTTAAATCACTGGCAATTAGTTTCAAGCACTTTCAAATCATTTCCTTGCTGCTTGGGATGTTCCAAATTTCGTGAAAATCGTTAGAGCCGTTTTTGAGTTCCGTTGTACATAAATAACCATAGATAAATATAAATAGCCAAATATGACAAATAAATATAAATAACCAAATATGAAAAAATATATAAATAACCAAATATAAAAATAATACAGGAAATGCTTGCTCAATATAATAGGATTTCAGGGATCAATGTAAGATATCTTGGAACCAAAACTTTCGAAAGAATCAATGTTGATAACATTGTCAATGGAAAACAGGTTAAAGAATCATTATCGGGACAAAATCCTAAATTCACAGAGAAAAGAACTGCTTCCAAGATTGAAGATTTCAGGATTTTAGTGGATGTTTGGAGGAAGTAGCTGATTTTGCTTTGATGAAGAGGCTGTTCAAGGCAAGCATTGAGCTGATTCACTCAAAAAAAAATATTAATTGGTGTTTGGAATATTATTCTCCCTGAAGTTCTGGAAATTCTCTGGAATTTCTGATGGAGCTATTCCCGGAAAAAAGTTCTATCGACACTCCGCCTCAACTTCAGCCTTTCCTGCACGGCGTTAGATGGATAATTCCAGGTGCAATTAGTAGAGTGACATTATTATCGCTGCACACTATTTGTGAATTCGACTCTTGAGAAATGAGAAAGGCAATTAAAAGCTACTATAATATAAATACCTTCAACCTGGATATCAATTATATAACCCAGGATATTAGCCAGCAACAAGTATTATATCATAAGATCATTAATAATCCAATAGAATAATATTATCTCTTGAATTGTATTTTACGTATTATTCAAATCTCTCTGCACCAAATATAAGCATCTGACAGGAAAACGTTACCTCTGTTGTGTTGGTGCAACGTCGGCGGACTTTTTGAGTCTCCAATGGATAGATAGATTATTCGTATAGCTGTTGCTCATCTCCAGAGATGATAAGACATTCCACCAATCCAGATCCATGCAACGGTAATTGGATTGTCGAATTTAGTTTTGAGTATCTGAAGTGAAAATGGTTGAAGATTCCACGAATACAACATAACGGACAATAAATATGGAAATAAACTGATTACAATAAATTTTATCCTGAATAATGTTTTGTCTTCTATCATAATTTAAGACCAAAGAGAGCTTCAGATGCTAGTTACGATAGTCATATTGAACGCATCACTGAAGAGAAACTCCTGATGAAAATGCTGTTTTCACGAAATCTCCATTGAAGATTTTGCTGAAATAATCCAGTTTCTTGCCTATTCAATCCTCGCATCGGAACTATGATCCATCCTCACTTTTGGCTTCATTCTCCAATAAATTAGTTATGGGCATTGATATTCCTCCAAATTGACGGTGAGGAAAAACTTATTCACCATATTATTCATCCATTGATGGTTCACTTTTTTATTCAAAATTCATACGAATTATTGGGGGAGGACCAACATGTACAGCCCAAAACATTCCTAAAAACTATCCAACCTGAGGGTTCACTCATCACTATTCAAGATACATCGCCCGTATTATTCAATTACTCGATTATACATAGCCTAGTATTCAATTTCTATTCAAGAAATTGAAACATCGCTAGACGAATTTCGACCAGAAGAACTTATTGATAATAGCTCATCATCTCGCTTGATTTATTATCATTTTTCTATTGATTTCTTCAAAAGTCTAAATGGTGTACGACCTAGAGGGCTAGGATGTCCATCAAGCTCGAGTTAGTATATTGGATATGCTTCTACAAGCTACAATCACATTATTATAATGCATACTTACAAGTCTCAAGAAGCTCTCCCAGATATTCTTCTATAGGTTATATTAGGTTTTCCCTTGTAACGTCTATTATTCCACTATTCCCAAATTGTGCCTCTTGTTATTCAACTATGAACACTGTTGTGTTGGTGCAACGTCGGCGGACTTCTTGAGTCTCCAATGGATAGAAAGATTATTCGTATAGCTGTTGCTCATCTCCAGAGATGATAAGACATTCCACCAATCCAGATCCATGCAACGGTAATTGGATTGTCGAATTTAGTTTTGAGTATCTGAAGTGAAAATGGTTGAAGATTCCACGAATACAACATAACGGACAATAAATATGGAAATAAACTGATTACAATAAATTTTATCCTGAATAATGTTTTGTCTTCTATCATAATTTAAGACCGAAGAGAGCTTCAGATGCTAGTTACGATAGTCATATTGAACGCATCACTGAAGAGAAACTCCTGATGAAAATGCTGTTTTCACGAAATCTCCATTGAAGATTTTGCTAAAATAATCCAGTCTCTTGCCTATTCAATCCTCGCATCGGAACTATGATCCATCCTCTCTTTTGGCTTCATTTTCCAATAAATTAGTTATGGGAATTGATATTCCTCCAAATGGACGGTGAGGAAAAACTTATTCACCATATTATTCATCCATTGATGGTTCACTTTTTTATTCAAAATTCATACGAATTATTGGGGGAGGACCAACATGTACAGCCCAAAACATTCCTAAAAACTATCCAACCTGAGGGTTCACTCATCACTATTCAAGATACATCGCCCGTATTATTCAATTACTCGATTATACATAGCCTAGTATTCAATTTCTATTCAAGAAATTGAAACATCGCTAGACGAATTTCGACCAGAAGAACTTATTGATAATAGCTCATCATCTCGCTTGATTTATTATCATTTTTCTATTGATTTCTTCAAAAGTCTAAATGGTGTACGACCTAGAGGGCTAGGATGTCCTTCAACCTGGATATCAATTATATAACCCAGGATATTAGCCAGCAACAAGTATTATATTATAAGATCATTAATAATCCAATAGAATAATATTATCTCTTGAATTGTATTTTACGTATTATTCCAAACTCTCTGCACCAAATATAAGCATCTGACAGAAAAACGTTTCCTCTTTGTTTTGGTGCAACGTCGGCGGACTTTTTGTGTCTCCAATGGATAGATTATTCGTATAGCTGTTGCTCATCTCCAGAGATGATTAGACATTCCACCAATCCAGATCCGTGCAACGGTAATTGGATTGTCGAATTTAGTTTTGAGTATCTGAAGTGAAAATGGTTGAAGATTCCACGAATACAACATAACGGACAATAAATATGGAAATAAACTGATTACAATAAATTTTATCCTGAATAATGTTTTGTCTTCTATCATAATTTAAGACCGAAGAGATGCTAGTTACGATAGTCATATTGAACGCATCACTGAAGAGAAACTCCTGATGAAAATGCTGTTTTCACGAAATCTCCATTGAAGATTTTGCTCAAATAATCCAGTTTCTTGCCTATTCAATCCACGTATCGGAACTATGATCCTTCCTCACTTTTAGCTCAATTTTCCAATAAATTAGTTATGGACTTTGAATTATTCCTTCAAATGGACCGTGAGGAAAAATTTATTCACCATATTATGCATCCATTGATGGTTCATTTTTTTATTCACAATTCATACGAATTATTGGGGGAGGACCAACATGTACAGCCCAAAACATTCCTAAAAACTATCCAACCTGAGGGTTCACTCATCACTATTCAAGATACATCGCCCATATTATTCAATTACTCGATTATACATAGCCTAGTATTCAATTTCTATTCAAGAAATTGAAACATCGCTAGACGAATTTCGACCAGAAGAACTTATTGATAATAGCTCATCATCTCGCTTGATTTATTATCATTTTTCTATTGATTTCTTCAAAAGTCTAAATGGTGTACGACCTAGAGGGCTAGGATGTCCATCAAGCTCGAGTTAGTATATTGGATATGCTTCTACAAGCTACAATCACATTATTCTAATGCATACTTACAAGTCTCAAGAAGCTCTCCCAGATATTCTTCTATAGGTTATATTAGGTTTTCCCATGTAACGTCTATTATTCCACTATTCCCAAATTGTGCCTCTTGTTATTCAACTATGAACACTGTTCTGTTGCAGCTGAACGACTCTTACCAGACACCGGGGAAATGGCATGATGTGGTGCTGCAGCCATCGAATGGAGAGACGTTCTCCCACCTCATGTCCTACACCATCCGCAATCTAGAATCTGCCTCCGTGTTCGAGGCTATCGTCCAGGCCAAGAATCGCTACGGCTGGAATGAAGTGTCCGATCTCTACCAGTTCTACACACGTGGACCTGGTGAGCACGTCTACGGTACTTGAACTTATCATTCCTCAATTACATCATAGTACTGTAATAGCATTCTAGTTTCAACTTCTACATCAACCTCTCCTAGTTGAAAGACATCTTGTAGTTTAACTCATTTTATTATGAAAGATTTCTCCTTGGTAGAGTTAGTAGAGTTAATAGTGTTAGGTTAAGACCTTGACAATGGATCCACCTGTCTGTTATTACCTGTTAGTAGCCTATCTGCTCTACTCAAACAAAGCATTCATGGGGAATTCAAGAAGTTTATCGAGTATAAAAACAATATTTTTATGATCTTCCAATTTTTATGACAATAACCAACCACCAACTTCACTCGCAATTTTACTCTTCGTCAGATTTCATTGTATAAATAGGAACAATATGTCCAAGAGAATAATTTTTTTTGCTTTCACATTACATAGTTTATGAAATATAGACTATCAATAATTCCGTTGAAGCATATAAGCTGATATAACTCTGTTATCTATGATAGTTTAGAGTGAAAATCTGCTTGAACATGTACGGGATAGGAAATATACAAATAACGCATCATCATGTCTGAACTATAACTTCAACTGATCAATAATTTGAGATTTTGCATGAAAATTCTTATTTTACCGAGAATGGACATAGGCTTATTTTTATTGAAATTATTCAATCAATTCTAATGTGATTGTTAAAACGAGTTCATTCAATTTCCGATTCAAAGTTCACGCAACTATAAAAGCCCTACCAAACAGTGCTTACAACAAGTGACTCCGTAGCTTAGTTGGTGTTTGTAGCGCGCGCGATTCATGAATCAAAGGTTACTTGTTCAAGGTCTATGGAACTCATTTCTTCTTGCTGGAAATTTCCAATTCTTATGAAAATTATTTACTTTATTCCGAACTGAATAATATATAATTATTATATTTTTTATTTCTACAATCATAAGGAGATTGCATTTTACAACACCAAATTTTCCTGGTGTAAAGGACGGGTTACCTGCCAGTACAATACGAAATGCAAATAATGCATATCGGATGAGTTATTTTCTTGAATAAGGAAAAAATTCAATGTTCCGACCACTATTCAATAAAAATAGAAGTGTTGTAAGTTTCCTCTCATATAGGTGGGCTACTAAAGTAAAGTTTGTTGGATCATCATTGAACATTTAACTGTGAAAAGTATATTTCCCCTCAATCTCAATGTGGATAAATTAAATTGAGTAATACTCTAAAGTTGAGAATCATAGTATAAATATTCACTTCAATATTGGGGCCTATATATGGAGCTTGACATCAGTTATTATGCAACTGACTCCTGTTCTCAATTATTCCTTTTTGAAAATATGAGAAGAAAGTTGAATTTTCATTCTCATTATTCCTTTTTGGAAAGGAGAATAATATCCCCCAACAACGCATCCTGGTGAATTATCTTCGCTTGATTTTCTTAGGTGGAGCTTGCATGGAATTTTATTCAATCATGAAGACAAAATTGATAATTCACTCTATATCAATCATATTTATATTATTCACCAGTTCATATTTTATGAAATGTATGTATGTTCTATTTTCCAGATTTCCCAGCTGACCCGAACATGAAAGATATGGAGCTGATTGCACCTTCGTCCGGTCAAAGCTCGTCCGGTCATTTAGCGATCTCGTCGTTTATCTTAGTACTTTTCAGCACCTCGGCCTTTCAACTGACATAGACAGATGTGAGTATACTGCCAATACTTCCAATCATAACTAATCAACTTAAAGATGGCGGAACGAGGAATTGTCGCTTAATAGGTTAACATTGCTGACACTGTTGAATAGATTAATAAAAATATAAACTCTCTAAACATGATTTGACCACAAAGAAATACAACTTTTCTCATTTACAATAACTCAACCTTGATCTTCCCTTCAAGCATATAGTTTTACATATGATATAGCTGAGCCACCAATTGAACTCGTGAACAATTTTCTCTGATTAGATATTCACTGTGAATGATCATGCGATTTCTAGAATCCATAATAGCATTATAATCACTCAAATCCAATTGAAGGACGAAAATCATTAGGAGTGCTGAATCAAAGATAAATAAAATTAGCTGTATTGGAGGAATGAGGATAATCGTCTCTATTCTAGCTTATCATGATATCGACTGCAAGAAAAATTGGAATGCGTTTATTCTTATTGAACATTTTTCACTTGAATGTCTCTCAGAGCAACGATAAGAAGATAAAATTGGCCATCATTATTTTGTTTTGTTTCAGAACGTTACCGAAATCTCGAAAATGCTGAAGACATCTCATAAAAAAGTGGCAAACATTGCCCCCATTGACGTTAGGAGAACAACGTCGAACTGAAGTAAATCATTTAATTCCCGCGTAATGATTTATTCGCCAGTTCCATTTACCTTCTCTCTTTAAGTGTAAACAAAGTGTGATGTTTTTTAATATTTGGATTAAGAGTCATTTTCGAAATAATTTCAAAAATCAATATTCGTGTTGCTCTTTTCTCCATCTCTTTCACATATTCGAGTCTTGAATATTTGTCACGATACTTTTGTAAAGATGTAAAATACCCTTGTAAATATGGAAAATGTAAATTTTCATTATTGTAACAATGATTGATTGAATTTTTTGTGTGAGTGTAGAAGATAGATTATGTTCCCAAGAGCTGATTGTCATTTACGAAATGCATGTCTGATATAGAAATCCACTCGTTTGGATTGACATTTTTCAGATTCATGATGTTCCAATCCGTTTATGATGATTATTATTATTCCAGTTCCTGTGTATAATTGCAATGATAGTGGAATGAATGACAAAAAAGAGAAAAAATATTTATTTGAGAGTAGCATTAAATCTCACCATGTGGAATAATTATCAGGTCATATTGATGGGAATGCTCCCAAGCAATAGCTTGATGAAATTTTTAACTTGCATATCATTTAACTTATGTACGTTCCAATGGATTGCGACTAGTAGTTGAAGAAAGTTTTAACAGCAATTAGATCAATCTAGTCAACTATCTTTCACTCAGTCGTTATGTTAATATTGAAGTAATGAGCTCAAACGACTTTTCAAAATTATGATATAACAGTTGAACCTCATCTCTCTGGAAAATCTCAAATTCCCGGAATTAATTATTCCAGAATAGTATGAATCGGTGAACCTATATTAATACGAGAGGAAGTCACGGAATTGATATACAGTTGAAAAGTTTTACAGAATATCTTTCGTCTTTACTAGAATGGGAGAGCGTACTTTACAATCAATCTTTGAATTAAATTCGAATTATGTTATGAATTATTTATTGTGTTTTTAAAAATACATCTGGATCTCATTATCATTATTGTGAAAATATCTTAGGAAAGACTGGGAAACATTTTCCAGATGTTTTGAAAGATCATCTTCGTTCTAGAATTTGGAAGAAATAAGGAAGAATCCTAGTGATCTTCAATAAAAGGTTAAATCAATGCTTAGTTCCCTTGGAAACTCCACTAACAATAACAATTACACATCACTCTCGCTGTTCGGAGTCTGGAAGATGTTTATCTGAAAACGTTAGTGAGCTGGAGCTGGAGCCCCGAATATATAGATTCTATTGTAGTTGGAGGGATTCTATCAATAAATTTGTAGTTGAGAACATGAGATCTCAAATTTATTGGAATTTCGGAATGAATCAATTTCATTCTGAAAACAAAAACAAATTATAAGCCATACAACTAACACTTGCTTTTCATTATATAAATTGAGATAAGTATTTTTCTCAAATTTGTGTGTTTATCACGAGAAGTATATGATGTGATACATAATTATATCATCCATTTTACCCTATAGATCATTATATTTGTACTCGTCCATTTGTTGATGGATGGCATGTAAATTAGTGTTTGATGTCGATGTTACATGTTATTTTTGCTGCTTGTAATAATTTTGTTGTGACGAATAGCGCATACTGTACTTTTTCTGTAATTGTAATTTTCGTAAAAGCTCTAATTTCTTATCTCGAATTCCTTTCTTCTGAACCTGTTATTCTTATTGATGTTTGAATGTTCCACGATTGGACTTCTTCGGAGTCTATAGCTTTGAATTTACTAGTGAGGTCATGGAAGAATAAACATGCTAAGATCTTATCAAACCAAATAAATAATGATAACTCAGAATATATTTTGTTCATGCAAATTAGTTATTGTCAGTGATCATGCCATTTAGTGACACCATCACTCACCACAAAAAAAATGGCATTAATGTGATGAAGCTCTCATGAAAAGATTCCTCTCCAAAGCCACAATTACTACCAGAAAGCATGAACGACGGACGCAGTCTTTCCCACCAAGTCAACCAGGAAATTGATAGATTGAATTATCATTTCATAGTTGCAACACTATACCGATCACTAACATCTTATTTTGTACAATTGTATCCTTGCATGATAAACAATATTCTGAGGTAATTCCAATTCATAATCATCACAATTTGATCAATCATGAGTGATCCAAACATACTTTTCTATTGTTTAAATATTTCTAGAATTCGCTGTAGTTTTGTTATTAACATGATGGAATCAAAAATGATTGTAAATAGATTCCTTTTTTAAAATTGTATTTAATTAGATCAATAAATATGTTTGTAAATTTCTGTCTCTATTATTGGGTTCACATACAATTCTTTTTCTCCAAATGTTCAATATGTAGCCTTCAAACTCACTAAGCCCCGGTTGCACAGAAACCGGTTGAATTTCAATCTTGATTAATTCCACGAGAACCAATAAGAGGAGGCTTTTTGAAGAGAAGGCTTTTCCGATCGATTCTCGTTAAAATAATCATGGTTAAAATTCAACCAGCTTTTGTGCGACCAGCACTTAGAATAGGAAGCGATAAAGTGTGCAATCGAACTCAATTAAAGATAAAGAATTATTTTTGTAATTTAGACATTCATGAGGGAGGCTATGAATCAGGTTGATCAATGGAAAAGCTGATAATATATTCATAGAATCATTTATTGAATAATGAAACATAATGTTCCCATCATTCTGGAAGAGGAAATCGTTCTATTGCGACATGAATTCAAACATAAGAAATCACACAAGTTCTTTCTCATCTATTTCATGGAGCATAAATTCTTCAGAGAAAAGGAACTCTCATCGTTTTATGAACTTAGCCCAGAATCAGTGATTTATTATTCAGATTTGTTATTGAATTTTGAAGGCGACATGGGATTTTGTTAATTGAACAGGTCCACTACCTGAGTCAAGTAGATCCGTTTAATTTATAGATCTGGAAAATCCTCATATTGAAGTGAGATTGATGATTTTCAGCCTTTGCAGATAGATTCACTATCTATTTGGGCAACTATATGGATCATAAAATTCGTATAAATCAATGTTTTTCCAGAAAAATCTCTGTTGTTCGTATTTATACTCTGTAGGCTACTCTCACACTGATTCTTGGACAACAAGCAGCAAGCAACTTGAGACATCAATGCGCAGTCACACTAGCATTATTCGCATGAAATTTCTCAAAAACCATTGTTATAATTTCACGAAAAGTCAGCTGTTTCCATTGGAAATGACCTGCATTCCCATAACTTGATGAAAATCAAAGGCAGTAATTCTACAATTTCACAGATGGAAAAGATAACTGCTTTTGGAGAAAAATCATCAACCAATAAATAAAAATGTATTACTATGAACAAATAATATTCAAACTTTCAGAAGAATTGATTCCCTCAAATTTTGTTTCAGTCGATAGTATTATTTCAATTGAAGGAATTAGTCCCGCCGCAAAGTAGACCCACGCTAATCCACGCCACTCCAACCCCGTGGTATTTTTCGTAAATCATTGCTATAGAATTATTTATAATCAATCACCTGATAAAAGGATTATTCATTGCATGCATTACACAGATGTCTGGAGAAGCCTAGCAATGGTTTACAAAACATTCCACTGCGTGGGTTAGAGTGGCGTGGATTAGCGTGGGTCTACTTTGCGGCGGGCCTAAAACGTTGAAGTTGTCAGTTCCACTATATTTGTTCAAAATCAATTTAAATTACAGACTCAGGTTCAATGACAACACCTACCACATTTTCAGCTAATTATATTTTTATTCTTCAAGTTTTTTTTTAATAATGAGAGCTTAGAGAGCTTTAAATTAATCAAAGCTCGAGATAAGAGCCAAATAATTAGTAAGATTGAATAAGAGCCAAGAATTAGGCTTATTCTTTCAATAATGTAGAAATAGCTCAACATCTTTTACCATAGAATCAAATATTATAATATCTTATTTGCAATAGCTTATCCCTCCATGCAGTGGCAAGTCCAGGGGGGATATTATCACCCCCTGAAATGTTACCTTGATTTTTTTCGGGTCATATCAGCCTCAGAAACAAGCTTCTTATGTTATATTTTCTTCATATAGTATATGTCAAAGACAAATTATATTAGGCATGAAATAATGGTACAATGATGATTAATTATGAGCTATACAATGGGTGGTCTAGTGCTCAGGGACAAATATAGCAGGAAACTGCAGTCAGCACTTCAAAGTTAGTCGATTTTGTTACTTTTTACCATTTATTAGGATATTATGAAGAAATTCAATTTAGCTTATATTGCTCTATTTGGTTATATTTTTATAGTTTATGCATGTGATTGATATGAAAAATGTGACTGCCTATAGCAGTTCATAATAAAATTTATATGGTACACTTGAGCAATGGTCTAGCAGATTTTTCTAGAGAATACCCCAGAAATGTCCAAGTTATGATCAACGGGTGTTGATCAACGGAAATATTTGAATGAATAATTGTGTTATTCCTCCCCACCCCCCTCAAGAAAAAATCCAATAAAGTGAGCACCAAAGTAAAAATCATGAAAACTTGGAAAAAATGTGAATGGAGTTAAAACTAAGCCTATGATGTTCGTTTAAATATATTGCTTTGGAGCCAAAATTATAACATCCCAGCTTGCTATCGAATAATGAATAGGCCTATTCAGGGCGATAATTTTTTTTTTAAATTGAATACTGGAATTCCATTATTTCCATCCTATTCGTTATTTAATAAAAACAACCATAGACCTATGACATTTTCAAGGGGAAATCGACATACCCCTAAATGGCCTACTGAACGAAAAAAACTTGAATGTAGTTCTCAAGTAGAGATTGCGTGAAATCATATTTTCAAAATATTCCGAGGGAGAACACCCGGACCCCCTTTCTGGTGGTGAGTATTCATACCCCTCACTTATCCCGGTGTCTTCCCAAAAGTATGTGTGCTTTATATGCCAATATTATGATCACCCCCGAATTTGTTTTCTAAATACGATACTACTCATTTCCTCTGAATAAGACAATAATAAGTTGATTCTTCAACCACTAAATGCAAGAGGAGTCCACAATAGAATATTTATGAATCAATATTCTCAATTATGAATGGGTTCTTATATACTCATCATTATCATCCATCATGGACTAGGCTTCTAAAGCCTGTTCCGGTGTCCACCGCTTCATCGGTCTTCCGACGTCCCTTTTCCCATCCAACTGTAACTTCCAAGCTTGTAGTGGAAGACGAGTTGGTGGCATACGGCGCAGGTAATTTGTCCATTTTAATCTGTATTTTTTAATGATTGCTGTTAGTGGTTGCACATTGCACTCACTTCGAATTGTTTCATTACTTATGTGGTCTCGTCTCGAGTATCCTTGAATGCTGCGCAGAAATCTCATCTCTGATGCCTGAATTCGTGAGTCATCATTCTTGGTCTTTGTCCATACCTCACTACCGTATGTCATTAAAGGGATGGCCATTGTCCTATAGAACTCAATCTCAGTCTCTTTTCTGGCCTTACCCTTTAATGTTCGGTGAATGACTCCACAAATTGAGTTAAACTTTTCTATTTTCTGAGGTATATCACATTCTCTGTCATAGGATACATCACAGCCGTTGCTCACCTGTTACATTATTATATATTATTCAGAACTATTTTGGAACGTAAGGGCCACTTGCCCCGAAATGCCATTACTTTTTTTCCTTATATACTTCACTCCTATAATTTACGAGTGATTTGTGGCCTATTTGACTAAATTCCGAAGATAGTCTGACAGAGTGCAGATCAGTAATCCTCAAAGCCAAAAGCATCTCGTTCACCATTGTCTTGTCTACCATACTACATTATCTGTAGTGAATACAATGAGAAAATTTTGTATTTCTCAACAAATTGGACAAATTTGAAGTTGAATGAAACTTTTTCGGACATTTTCGTTTGTATGACAACAATTTTATTACTTATTTTTTTATCTTCGGAATTTATTCTCCAGTAAAGAATAGAGATAGAATTATAATTATCAAGCATGCACTTTGATCACTTGAGCAACATGACGTATGAGCTTTGCTGCCTTTGCTACCTTTCGACAGACATGATATAATGTCGCGATAGACGCATGTTTGCTCTGAACAGGTGACATCGATCCTATACTGTTCTAGTAGGTGATTCATTGGAAAGTTACATTTAGAAACAAAGTTGTTAGTTGGCATTTGTTGGTTGCTTCTTACACTTGTGTGCGAGCAGACTATGACCACACATTCAAAGCATTCCCCCCACACTAAATCTATGTATGGATGCAAGCTTTTTTGTTCCAGTCAGGGATTATTATAGTTGATTGGAACAACATCCAATAGATTCCGCAAAATGGAAACTGGAATAAATAAATAATAAACATCGTCGATGCCTATGACTTTGTGTTATACATTCACTGTGAAGAGTTTGCTATTCTTCCTGTGAGTGATATGCATCAATCACGTACATGCAGCTTGTACTCCCAACATCACCAATTGGCAAAGACCACAAGGGGTTTCAATGTTGGGAACAGAGTCATCCATTAGCTTCAAAGCTAATTTGTTCGACATCTAGACTAAAATAATTGGTATGGTCGAAGTTGTGGAAATTCACTTACAGGGTGCGATGCAACTTTATCAGTCAAGTCTCTTGTGTATCTTTGCCGCTCTGTTGTCAGGTCGAACGTGGTTTTCTGTGTTCAATGTTGACTGAGGCTGTTTGTTCTAGCGTTTTGGGCCGCTCTATGGTACGCGAAAGCAAATCGAAGAGTTCGAAGGGAAACAAATCGGTCGCTGGGTAACAACGTAACCGAAGCCGTTCGCTCTTCTGACATTTGCCTTCCAACACCAGGTTCGACTCAACTACACCACAATGCTTTATCCTTGTCACACAGTGCAACCATTCCGCTCTACCTTCTTCACAACACAAAACCTCCTTCGACAAATCTCTTATCAACATTCTCCACTGCTTCAATACTCTCAATTATTCCTAAGATTTCAACAGTTTATCTTTATCTTCCCCATTCCACGTTCCCCATTGAAAAAACTACAAAATTTACTACTGATTTTATAACTGAAGTTGATTACTTTGAAGAGTCTTTCATCGCTTTGGAAAAAGCAACTCATACAGATCATCATTCAGCAAGAAAATCATATCTTCGTTGAACTACGATCGTGATTCAAGCATTCATCTGCACTTGATCACTATCCTGTTCTATATCAGTTTCAGATGTTTTATTTCAAAGCTTTGATATACAATGTATCGCTACATTCTCTCGTGGTAATAATGTGCAAATTATTAAGCTCCAATGTATTCTACATTGAAACTTATTGTTATCAGGTTATTGAAATAAAAGAATCATATGTTGTCATCAATCAGTGGATTCTTGCAATCAGCAAGAAAATCGTATCTTCGTTGAACTACGATCGTGATTCAAGCATTCATCTGCACTTGATCACCATCCTGTTCTTGTGTAAATTAATAGTTTCGTATGATCAAATTAAGTTTCAATTCAATAAAGAGAGTTGTTTCTGCGAAGTGCGACAAGTTATTCCAGTGAGCGGCGAATAGCGTTGTGCTTATTTGATTCCAATTTTCAATGGGATTGATCCGCTCTACGGATAATGCTGACCACGAAACCCTGTTAATACAGATCTCTGAAACATTGATAGGGAAATGGACTGGCAGATGGCCATGTATTTGGTTGCATAATTCGATATCGGCAATCAGGAGTAAGTGGTCCACTGTTTGATTCATGGTGTGCCAGAGTAGTTTGGTCTACTGAAAACTGCATCACAATATGCGTGTGCGTGCTTAAAATATATCAGATGAAATAGGAAGGATCGGTAAATCATTATAGGACTTGGCAGACGGAAACTGGACGCTGCCCCGAGACCGGGGATTCATGGTATCAGCTAAGTAAAGTGTGGCGGTTGGTAGCTGTAACAGTGCCTATAAGGAGCAGACCCTATCATGGAGAGGGCGGCTGAACTGGTGGTGTGAGGCCGAAGGGACTAATTTACATGTAAATCGTGCAGCACATCCTACCGTGCCTGTCCCTTAAGCTTACAAAACAACATTAGTCAAATTTAATGAATTTTTGATGCCAACCACCCGGGTCGCCCGTCGATCCCCATTGCCAGCAACGCCTAGGCCCGAACAAACAATTTTGGCTGTTGTTTCTTGGGGTGGATCAAGTTGGCAGGGAGGCAGATGTATTTGATTCGAGAACGCTTGGATTGAGCCAAGAAAACTCTGACCGCATTCTTGTTGATTGATACTTTTAAGCGTCACCACCACAATCAATAAGCCAACATGGCATAGCGTGATTGTGAATATCTTAATAGTAGGTAACCTATTCTTTTTGCTCAATAGAAACATTACAGAAACAATGAGACATTATGACATTATGATAGATTATATGCAATTCAGTTATTTTGTAACTTCCAAATTCAACTCTACAGTGATCAAGAGAGCAATCAATTGGAATTGAATACCAGATCGAACACTTTTTGATTGCTTTCGACTAAAATGATATGGAATGACAAAAGAGGCCATTTTATTTAAATATGAGATATCCAGTATCACTTTTTTAATAAGAATACTACTAGCAACTGATCGGAAGACATTCTTCATTTAAATTCGAGAAAGTTCTATCTTCTCAGAAAAAGCAATCAGAGATCCTCCCAGATTGAATAATTATTATTATTTTCATAATAATCGGACTTATTAAGAGTTTATTCTTATTTTTTCAAATTAAGAATGTATGAAATTGAAGGCATTAAAATATTAAATGAGCAGTTTCAATCAGTGGTAAGCTGTCGCTTGGATAAGTTAAGAATCATGCGCCTGGTACTCCCTTTGAAAGGGTGACCGCCAATTCTTCTGAATAAGATTCGTGATTTGTGAAATCGCTTCCCGGTGGTTCGGAGCCCGCCTAAAACTGTTGGTCCATTCATCTCTCATTATCATCCGTTTTTTACCCACACATAAGACTAGAGTTCATGTGGGCATCACCCTCAGCAAAAAAAAAATTATGATAATATACTCAGACGGAATGTATGAGCAGCCATCAAATCAAAAATGTGGCTTTGCAAGATATTATTTGCATGGAACTGTAATGTTGTATCTTTTGGTCAATCGTTGATGCCAGAAGTGAATTGTTGTCATTGTGCCTCGATGCTCAGCACGCCAAGTCGCGTGCTTGACTATCCATCCTGCAGTTTAGTGTTATGGACAGAGCTCATAAAAAACTCCAAGCCGATTTGAATAATACAACGCCTAATCATAATCATCACCAATCCAATCATTCATCACGGTATGCTATTCAAAAAACTACAACTTTTTCATAATTTAAGCTGCCAATGCTCTGAATCTATTATAATATTTGTCGATAAACAAACTTCCCTGGAGAATTTAGTAAAATGACAAGATTTTGAAAGGGTTTCAAAAGGATCAATAGAAAAATACCAAAAAAAAACTTTACAAAAAAGGTGGGTATTGGGATATTGCAATATAATTTGTAGTTGATAAGTCAAAGGTACGATTTAATGGAGGACTACCGATGTGAATATTAGTCAATGGGCTTGTCACGGAAAGAAAATATATATAATCAAAATCTTACCACCATTGCATTATCCTGTCATAGATTGTTTGTTCACCCCACGATATAGTCATCTAAC
This sequence comes from Nilaparvata lugens, assembly GCF_014356525.2. Lineage (NCBI taxonomy): Eukaryota > Metazoa > Arthropoda > Insecta > Hemiptera > Delphacidae > Nilaparvata > Nilaparvata lugens. Next base: position 29,525,301 of record NC_052506.1, read on the forward strand.
TTGTCCAGCACAATTTAGGACATCAGCTGCTGCTTCAAATCAATAACGTTCGTAAAGAAGCGAAATGAATTGCGAGGGAGAAGAGTTGATCGCCACCTACCCAATTTCCCTAGAATCAATTGAACATGGCACAAAATCGATCAACAATATGGACTCTGAGGATATCGAGCTAGAGGCCTGAGACAGTTTGCATGGAAAATGGTCGTCACGTATCCAAGATGGTAGAGACGGTAATCCGTGCGACACAAGTGCATCGATCAGAGGCTAAAAAAGAGGAATAAACGAAAATCAAGGAGACGCGATCGGAATACGACCTGTTGATGCGTGTCACCGGAAGAAGGGGGAGCGAGAATCGTGTGAGGGAGAAGAAGTTGGCGTGGAGATGTAAATTTCCCCAGCAGAGGAGAAAATCTTCAAAAGCTCCCTGGAAGATCGATCATGTGTGGCGAGCGGAATCACAGTCCCACAACTTGATCATTTGTCACACGACAATGCTGTATCGAACAACACTTTTCTCAACAATGCTCAGAGGAAGACAAATAGTTACGAACCTTGTGCAAGCAAGGATAAGTCTCGAATGTGACATGAATTCTCAAAGTGGAAATTACAGTCATGTCTCAATTCTATTGTAATCCATTGTGATTAGGTATGGATGAATGTAAGTTGTCTTTACAAAATCAGTACTATACAGTATACACGATCCATTCTGTGATGTATTGATTCACTTTCATTTGTTCAGCGAACATTTGTTCCCTTAACATTTGGAGAGAGAAATAGGCGAACCCTCGACTATTCCTTTCAAATTCAGGCTAATAAAAGTTCCAAAGAAGGTTGAATCACATTACACTTTTCCCCTTCCTCATCACAATTCTTCGTCCAAAAAAATGTGTTCTTACAATAATTTTATTCATCTTTCCATTTACTATATCAACTACTACATATCAATTATCAACTATATTTTTATCTAAAAAACTATAATTATTATTACTAATTTCAACTATATTACTATAAACATAATTATTAGACTTTATGACTATACTTTAAAACCAATTTATCATTATTATTCTTATCATTTATGGTGCAATTGCCTATCAGGAAATATTCATCCAACAGCAAGCACGTTGGCGTTTTTGAAATCCAAATAAAATACAATAAATACTTTAAACATTAGTGGATAAAACAAAACTGAAAATTATGAGATTATGATAAACAAGAAAGTTGATGGAAATCTGATCATGAATGAAAAATTTAATGAATACAATGCAACATTCATCATTGAACAAGGAAGATTGAGAAAAAGTTCGTAGGCTCTCAAATTATTGATTCGTTTTTCAGTACACCAGTACACTGACGCTGACCACTAACAGAATAACAAATATTATGTCGAACATGTGTGAAATTGAATGTATTTTCATGCGCGTTGTGTCATTGGCGAAAGGCTTCTGATTAAAGTTTTCGAAGTTTGGTTTTTCTGATTTTAATTTTTTGTTTTTTATTTCTCCTTTGCTGCTCTGTTTGAGCTTCAAGTATTTTTATAATTTTTCAGTAATTTATTCAATGTTATAGGTTGTCCATCCAATGTTAGAAGCATTTTTCGTTCGAATACATATCCGTTCACACATGTTGGGTACAACTATAATTGTCCTGTCGATAGTGATTTCCTGAGTGAAAATTGTACAGTAAGTTTAATGAAATTATTAGAACAGTTCAATATTTCTTCTAGAAGGATTATTTTTGACAATAGGTTTCATTATGATCCTACACGAATCAAGAAAATACTCTGTCTTTTCCAAGTTTTGCTCAACCACCTTGGATCCGTCGTGAATCCAGGACGGATCAAGTCAACATGAATTTGACTTGAAAATTCAACATAAATTTGAACTTGAAAATTCATGTTGAACCCAACATGAATTTTGTAATAGAAAAAGTGGATGAATACAATGATCTCGATCAAAATCCCAAGTGGAAATGAATGGCGAGAGCCGCACATTGAATTCTCAAACTGTTTTAAAGGTATTCACATTTGAAGATACTATAGTCGTGTGAGTATACCTTTAGTTTGCAGCATTGCAAACCAGATTCCACAGAATCTGGAGAGCAAGTGAGCTTTTTGTGTGGGAGAAAGAGCGGGAGCATAGGTATTTCTTATAGAATCGGTATAAAACCGGCAACTGTGTGAAACAATGTCGGCCACACCCCCGTGCTGCAAACTAAGGTTTGCACCGACTATAGGCAGTCATACAAACATGAAATAATAAATGAGTGAATGGGGATTCTATGAAATTGTAAACAAAAAAAATTCACTTTTTCAAGTGTTAGTAAATACTTAAAGTCTCATCTACTGACATATCATTAAACACTTTGAAGTGTTAACACAGAGAAGCTTGATCTCACAGATTGTTGATGACTGATTTATTTCATTTTTGTATGAGTTTGAATGTGAGAGAATATCTCGGGAAATGTGTTAGATATCGATGAGCGGATACTAGAACTACTACTTGTATTAATATATTCAATTATATAGAAGTTGGGCTACTCCATTGAAGCCTTCCCTATAAATTTTTGACGTCAGCTTAATTCTTTGGAAAATCCCTGTTGGAAAAATTAATATTGAAATTATTAACAGCTGATTATATTATAATGATTATTGCTAAAAAACAGAGCTTTATTGACTCTATCCGATCGATCCCCATTGCAGACTATCGTTTGGAAAATCACATTTTTACACGGAAATGGTTGATTCCGGTTTTTTATTCAACGTCTCTTAGTTCTCCAGAAATAACACTTATTGAGGGTTGAATATTCTCATCTATGAGCACTTATATCGAGGAGGGAAAGCTATTAACGGGATCCATAGCAACAACAGTAGACCGCTTCTTGAAGGAGGGAGGCTCTTTGAAGAACTTCAACTAATAGCGCAGCTCGGGTTACAAGAGTCTTCAACGCTCGTTCGGTGAGCTCGTAACTCTGTTCATTTTGGCGAGTCATAAAAGTTTGTGGCTTTGTGTTAGTGGCCACCACCGCACGCCACATCGCGTGATCGCTTCTCAACTGAGCGCCCGCGCGTCACCGAAAGAGCAGCTAGCTATCCCAAAATTCTTCATCTTGAGAGTATTAATTTATGATTATGTCAAGAGAAGAAGAGTTCATCTATTGTGATGGATCAAAGCTCATCAGTAGTCTATGAAGCCTTCCAACAATGACCAGAGTTTGAATTACAATCATCTATCATCTATCATCTATCAATTAAAACCTATTAAAATATAAAATTAATAGTTTTCCTGATTCGAAATTCCAAGATTATATGTTTATAATCTGTATAGTATTTGGATCATTTGAAACAAAATTAAAAAGGAGAAGGTGATTTTAGTTTTGAGTGATTACCTGGATTTATTTTAGGAGTATTTCATTCTTGTTCATTCGAATGATTGAGACAAATGAGTTGGAATCACGTGATAGTAGTCTCTCAACATTCCAAACTATACTAATGATTATATTATCCGAAGATCATCAATGATTTTTACATTATTTTGAAATAGTTAAGCTCAGGTGGAAATAGCTCGGGGTTCAGATTAATTCCTCTCGAAAACATTCACTACTAAATTGGATACGATTCCATTGTCTGCTTGAATATTCTCTCATCCTGTGATGAAACATCTGGATTCTTCTGAAACGGTACCGTTTCAAAAGCAATCTGTTTCATCATCTGTTTCGTGTCCCAAGGCTGAACTAGCCTATTTATTAATGGAGAGCATGGTGCCTTTCAGAAAGAACGCTTGCAAATATTTAATTCTCATGAAGACATACAAAGTGCATTATTGTTCCGGACATCATTGAAATGTATTTTGAGGATGAATCTTTTACACATTGTTGTGCATGAAGTATACTGTGAACTTCAATGTCAAACGGAATGATTAATATTGCGAGATAAAGAGAATGTAGTCTTGTACGCTCTGTCACGAACGGAATCCATTTTATTCATTTTGCAATCGTTTCAACTCCAGTATATCGTTTTTGATATTGCGCTTCTCGCCTCACAAAGGAAAATTGTTTGCTGTTTAATTGGAGAACAACGAGCTGAAGGAGTGTTGCCCTCAACATCCTGGAATCGTTTTCACTCGTTAGGTGGGGAATATAATTGAATCAACATCATGCGACCTGTCCAACAAAAATATAATTTTTATATTGCTATATTCTTTCAAAACATTTTCTAAACTTTTAACTTTGGACTCTGGGGTGTTCAAGTTTCTATGGATGGACAATTTTTCAATGATCTCTTCCTATTGATGAAATAAATGACCTTTAAAAGATCTATGATCCACACTCATAGATTCATCTATAAGATAAGGAAGAGTAGATTGTGTTTGTTCGTGTGTTCGTGTGTTCCTTTGTTCGCATCAAAAAATTTCAACTTGTGGATTGCATACCGGAAAAACGGGAATTATTTAGATCTCCAAATTTTGCACATAGATTCCAAAAATATCAATTTCGTGCACCTGGAAGCCCAAATTCCAATTTTCCTTTTAGATTTTTCAGAATTAATGTTAAAATTTCATTAATGGTACATACGATTTCATAAAAATTCATATGGTCGAAAAGGAACATCTGTTTCTATTACTGCTCACTACCTGATACCACTTGACCTCAATAATATTGTTTTGATAATTGATGAATATTTTTAATAATAATGATAATATGTCTATTATAAATATAATAATAGTATTGTTTTGATGATTAATAAATATTTTCATTTTCACAAACTCTGTATAATAATATGGTGAATATGGAACAGCTGCATCAAAGAAATTATCTCAAAAACATCTGTTTAGAAAAAACTTTCCCCCAGTTGCACGTACGTCGGTTAACGTTTAATCGCGATAAAATGCTATACTTCAATTGAGATTAGCGCTAACCTCATGCATTTTGATACACAAAAAAAAATTCAAGCCGGTTAAACTAATCGACGTAAAACAATTTTAACAGGCCATTCACGGGGAATTAAATCCAACTAACGGCGATTAGGTACCTACTGATAGCTGTCTTCCAAAATTAGTTTTTGTTAAAAAAAACTACTGAATTCAAAGTATGAGCTAAATATATGAATGAATTTCATCCGTTAATAATATAGAGAAGAGTATTTAGCTAATATTAGCATTCAAAATTAGATCCTGATTTTTGAGGTTAGTTTTCGATCTGGTTCGTTTGCAGATAGCACGACACTGGCGACAGACAGAACATTTCTATGGCGCATGATGGGTAATGAATAGTCACCGCTTCAATAACATAACCTCACTTTTTTGCCATATGTTTAAAATAAAAATTTTAATAACATCACTCTCGGATAAATTACAGTGTTGCCGGATTATGAAACCACAGTATACATACAGTATGGAAACTTGGCTAGTACCCTGACGCTAAAATCCGCCATCTTGTTAGGAAGCGCCGCATTGTAATAGTATTGATGGTAGGTTCTGATCACTTTAATGATCCGGATCAATTGATCTCGTTCACTGCCACGAGCCAATCAGAAGACCAGGATTGGAACTTCCCAAGGTCACGTGACGTGTTTAGTATTTGCTTCATGTAAAAAGCATTGGTTAGATAGGCGTTTGATTACAAGTTTCCATTCTGTACCTATTCTGTGATGAATCCGTTGAAATCTTGGTTAGTTATCGGAAAACTTAATCGGAATTAAAAACTAACCGATCTTTGTGGAACAGAAATGAATCCGTAAAACTAACGCTGATTTTGTTAATCTGGCCCATAGTTTCGAAACTTCGTTTTCCTGATGCAATGTTTAGGCCTACACCTGCCATGCATTATTAATTTTTAGCTAGTACACCTTTTTAAGACAAGAAGCTAAATAAACGTCTACAGTTCCATCAATGCTGTATCGGCAATATGAAAATGCATGCAGTGTTGATATTCACATACAGAAATGATTCTCTTTCATTTTTATTCAATTAAAATTTCATAATTTTTCGAGTCCTGATAGAATTACTGTCTCACTGTATAGTCAGTCGAGAATTTTAATATTGGTATGAGGGGTATTTTGGCAAGCTGAGCAAAAAAATAAGGTCATATTCACCTTTTCGTTATATCTTCAAACGAAAAATGAGTTTTGTGGGTTGTCAAAACTCCCTCTGAAAAGGAAACTATTCAACTTATTCTATCTTTTAGTAAAATAACAATGATCATCCATCCATCTCTAATCTTCCATACTATAATAAAGGAAAGAACTGGCTTGAACACGTTTAGAGGATAGGAAAATTATGTTTGACGCATCATCACGTCTGAACTACTGGACTGATTCACTTGAAATGCTGCTTATAAATTCTTAATCAACCGAGGATTCTTATAGGCCTATTTTCAATTCTTCTAAATTTAATTACGTCAAGTTTCAAGATAGCCCCTTGCGAAGCACGGGTTACCTGCTAGATATAGAATCAACCTGAATTTTTGTCCGATATGCATACTGCTCACATTGAGATGCCTGCTACTACATGGAGTGATCGCGCACGTACGATTTTTGGGAAGATCTTACTCCACTTACCTCCGCAAAATAAGTTGATCATCATCATTCAATGATGATGATGCTGATGATGAATTATGATGATTATCATCATTCAATGCTCTTGGATTTTTTGTGACGTGACAGCCCTGTGAACATCAGGAGAAACCGTTATTGAGTATGTTTTGTACTGTTTTGTATTCCAGAGGTTTTGTACGAGAATTGGTTGATCAGTAGGTGAAATTCTCACCAGATTAAGAACAAAGTTCTTGCAAGCCTCCAAACCTGCCATCACAAAACCCATCAAAGAATTAACTGGTAATAATAATTACGCTCTGGTGGAGTTTAAGGTTATCTTTTTTGGAAGCATGGGGTGCAGTGCGAATTCAGATAGTTGATGAATTCCTATTTTGGGTAGAGTAGCTTGCAGGTTGGCTTTTCCAAACCCCCACAGAGCAGGCCCACGTAATGCTGGAACAAGAGCCGACTCATTTGCACAATAATTCACATTCTTCTATTCTATTATTCAATCGTGATCTTCGAGCGATTTGAAGATGTGATCAATTGATGCGATTCCCAATGTGATCAATATCTAGTCAAACGCATGGGGTAAATGCATATTGTACATAATTCATGCATTACATAAATAATTTCTCCAATTGGTTCTCTTATTATAGACAGATTACTAAATGCAATATTAGCAATAGGTACAATTGGTTAGTAGAATCCAAAAAAAATTTTGGTTATCAAAAAAATTTCTATTCTTTTTTCATAATTTATAGTATAGTAATCTCATTCCTCAAACGTCTTATTGTGTGCAAATCTTGAAACATACAATTCTCCCAAATTGCAAAGTACTAAGAACTTGAAAAGCAATGATCAAAGACATGGGGAAGATTGGCGTTAGTAGTTCTCTAGCCTCAGGCTTCACCAGACCACATTTCGCATCTTCTTTACAACATGACGCGAAGAATGCTACAAGAATCAAATAGAGTGGTCTTTCTCTCATTCAATCCTTCGTGCTCCTATTCCAACTACTTCCTCAAACAATTAATAATACCACTTCTAGTTTAATATTAATCAATCCATCCTGTTCTTATCACCTCTAATTCTTTTTTTATCCACTGTATAAGCAACTAATGAACTGATTAACTTTCAATTCTACATTGATTAATCAATTTACATTAATAAGATTCTGAAATTACAATGGATGGATATAGGATTATTCTCATTGCCGATGATAAATTAATTCCAGTTTAATAATTGCAACAAATTTATTCAATTTGTGATTCAAAGTTTACGCAACCAATCAGACCTTCCTCTAAGTAAATCAATAGCGTAATTGGTAGCACGCGCAATTCATGAATGACGGGTTGCGGGCTCGAGATGGGTTTTAATCAATCTTTTTTGCCAGAGATTTTCAACTCTGATGAAGCTTATCCTCGTGATTAAGATTAAATAAGAAATAATAATTGTATTTGTTACGTTTCCTAGACATATGAAGAGATTGTATTCCTGAACAAAAGGTTTTCCTGGTGTAGAACAATAGTTACCTGCTAGATTTGGAACACAAACATATTGTATACAAGTAAAAAAGATATCAAATTGCATTTTATCAATAGGAAATTTGGATTCATGCCTTATTCCAGAAATATTTGAAAAACTGGCAACCTCTATTTCACTAGATTCTATTATCCAAAACTTCTTCTTGATCAAATCCCAATCTGAAATTGTGGGATTTCTTAGACACAAAAATCTGGTGTGGCGCACTCACACAACTTTCCTTGCTGTTATGAAAATTGATCACGTGACGCTAGTCTTCCCGCGCATCTCAAGTCTACTATTCAAAGATTTGAGCAAGCTGGTGACAGGGCAATAACGCTGGAGACACACGAGGTCTACTATCTCTTCATAGTGAATCATTTGATAGAATCTACAGTTGCCAACAGTTTGCAAAATTGGATAATCACATTTTCTCGGATTTCGAGATTATTTTCAATTCTAGGTGGAAATGTTACTGGACATTAATTGTAGAGATTCTTATGCTCAATCTCTCCCACTCGAAATTTTTTGTTTAAATTGTATCTGAAGCCTGATAATTGAGAATCTAAAATCAAACTCTGCATAGATGAGGCGGAGCTCCTGAAATTTTTACAGATATGGGACTTGTGGCAGTTGATAGAGCTTATCGATGACTATCTTAGGTATAACTTCAATCAATCGTTAGAGCCTTTTTGGGGAAAATCGCGAAAAACCCTGTTTTTGACAACATTTTTGCCATTTTAGCCGCCATCTTGAATCGCATTTGATCGAAATTGTTCGTGTCGGATCCTTATATTGTGAGGACCTTACGTGCCAAATTACAAGTCATTCCGTTAATTGGGAGATGAGATATCGTGTACACAGACGCACATACACTCATAAACACACACACACACACACACACACACACACACACACACACACACACACACACACTCAGGGGACCTTGAAATTAGAAATTTAGAAGTTGGGGTACCTTAATTTTTTTCGGAAAGCAATACTTTCCTTATCTATGGTAATAGGGCAAGGAAAGTAAAAATTATCCAATGAGCTGTATCAGCTGATTAATTACCACTATTTTTCTGAAGCAAGGGCGTCCTACTAGAGATAGTTGAATAGCATAATATGTTAGTATGTTTTACAGACACATCTCCATGTGTTGTGGAGAGACATCTTCAGTCACTGTCAGTTCGAATGACATATTGAGTAATTAATTAGTTCAGGAAAAGAAACTCGAAAATTTCTCTCATCCATCAAGAAACATAATAAATGTGAATTCAAACATCTGATCAGTGTCGTTCTGCTTTGTACGTGCATTTCATGTGGGTAATGCAAGGTCACAATAAATTCCTTCTTCTTTCCCAGTGTCACATCATTACAATCATGCAAAAATCTTCATTGGAACGCCTTCATCAACCATTGCTGTGACGTAAATGCGCTACGTACAATTTGCATATATACAAGCGTACAGTATTGGCAGTGGTAGTAAGAAGACTGCAATGCAGCGTGGCCGCTACGTGGCATACTCTGTCGCACTCAAACGAATATTGTTATTTATTTAGGAGTTCAGTGATTGCGACTGCCTCTATCCCGTATCGCAGGCCGTCACTTGCAATCGGCAAACTGGTCCGGGCCACTGTAAATATTGCACTCAGCATTCAGCTGTACCGTGCAGAGTGCAGTAAACGGCGCCGAGGCGACTGTCCTTACACCAATATTAGCTTGGCAAAGTTCGCTCTCTACTCATATATTGAGTTTTGAACAGCCGACGACAGCAAATCAAGTGCTAGCTCAGACACCATAGCCGTGCATTACTATGCTGCCATGTTCCAATATTACTGAGGATATGAAGATGCTTCAACAACGGCAGAAAAGCATCATAAACTTCATATTGGATGGATCCAATATATAAAATTGTAATTGAATAGTTACATGAACATTCATGATGGAATCTGGGATAGATAAGATATAATGTAAAGTTACTGTTATCTATATGAGCTTTGAACTACAATTATTAATCACCATTCTATTCTCGCCACATGATAATTTCTATGCGATATAATCTAGTCATCCACTTGTTTCGCAATGATCGCTAAGTCACAAATCATGTAATTTAAACTAAAAAGAGTATGACAGATGGTTGGTTGTTGCAACCGACCAGTAGGCCTATCCGACAAAACGATTTGTCATGCAAGTGCAGCTCTGGCAGTGTTTGCGGCGTGCGGCAGGCCAACTCGGCTCTATCGTTTATCAGCGGCTGTATTCGTGTACATCATCTATCATATCTCTCAATCAATCTCCTGAAAAATGCGTCGCGTATGAATACAGTGCAGTGCAGTAGTAGGACAAGCCACTCAATTGGATTTCCTCGAGCGAAATTGATTTTCGTCATGACCGTGATGGATAGACCGCGTGCTATGGGCCCAATAGATACAGTAGTTTGTTCTTGCCGCACCTGATCAACCAGCCAACAACATAATCCACGGCTTCTCTTCCCATTCAAATGAGAACTGCAATCGTCTGTCTGTTTAAGCCCCCTTGTAACCTGCTACATCAACCAAATGGAATATTGTATCCACCTTATAACAGTGTTCAGCAGGACTATAAATCAACTTCTCAATTGATCAATTTCATTGAATCTCCAGAACAATGATAAAATAATCTCTAGAGGTTTCAACAGATGAAGGAACTTTGGATAGAATAATATTATACATATCGCATGTACTACTAACGTTGTATAATGATAGTTTATCGTTCCAATCTATTCGTATAAGCTATTTCACTTATTCCAAGTGATAATACTATTATTATGGAATTGAGAATTAAAATTAACATGTCCATGATAGGAAATGAAAATGTTCGATGCATTATCCTATATCTTTATTCTCATCAATTATCTGATTTTCATCCAATGACAGAGAAACACATTCATTCAAATCCTGATAAGTTTTCTACGTAACGATAAAAGCTCATTTAAACATACCCATAAACGAGTGCATTAGTGAAACGGTCCGGACTCATGAATGAAAGATTTTAGGCTACATAATTATTTTGTATTAGAAAAAGTATTATTAGTTTGGATAATGTTTTTACACATCAGTCGCATCATAATACATTTTTCTCTTTGAGAGTTTCCAACTTTGAAGAGGATTATCCAAGTGATTTCAACAAAATAATAACTGATGATTATTCAATTCTTCTATCATTTTTCCATTGTTATCAAGTGAATTTGATAGATTCTACTTTTTATTTCCAGCATGAACTATAAAACTTCAATCCAATCTAGGCCCGTCATTATCCAATAAAACCCGATTGTCTATTTATCAAAGCGATTGAATCGCAGTTATGAATCATTCATTGATAAACCTTCCTCATCCTCTCCTTCTGAAACGCGTTTCTTGTCTTATACATCCTGTATAAATACCTTCAACAATATACTAGACAGAAATCGCTAGGAAATGTAGACATGGAAATATTTAGAGCGGAATTTTTTTAAAATTTTCTATCGATTGTAACTGGATTACGTTTCTGTTGAATCAATTTCCATAAAATCTGCAAATTGTAAGTCATTTTCTGGACTCCAATCATCTGGTTATACTCCTTTTTATTGATTTATTGATTTATTCGTTGATATAATATACAAATCATATGAATATGATCGGGATAGAACAACAGGCATAGCCCAAAACTATTCTGTTCCCAAATTTTTATAAATAATGAAATGTCCGAAAAAATAGGTTATGTTCTTACTGAGGAAATTTAAAGTTCAAAGTTCTGTCCAAGAATATATATTAGCTAGAAATTTTGAATAATAATTTAATTTTTTTTAATAATAATTTTGTTTATGTCATATAACATAAATTTAATGTGTTTCTGTTTCTTATTCATGGAAGCGTGTTAGTTGTATGATACTCTGCGCCTGATCTTCACCTAATCTCCACCTGATCTGTCACCTCTGAAATTCACTCACGATCCTATGACAGAGTACTCGATAATGCCTTCGTATTAGATTTAGGGACGAAGCGAAAATCATTTGTTCAGAATTCGGAGCTACTGTCTCTGATCGTGGCCGTGAAATGAGTTGGAGAGCGGCTACAATTGAATTCGCTTCTTCAACAGGAGCACCTTTATATTAAATTCAGTCATTAGGAGCCTCCCTCCCTCGTGAGAAGAGGAAATTGAAAGTCAAGTTGGTGGATGATAGACACAAATGGATAGATACGAAGAGAGGGTGAGATAATAAGAGAGACAGGTGGACGATTGGTGGGAACAGAAAGAATGATAATAATGGAAATTCAACGTTGGAGAATGACAGTATGATGAAGGGGTCGATGTTATCACTGAGAACGGGTTAATTCCAGTCGTGAATAATAGCGACCGAATATATCATTGAGTTCTGAGCGTGATGATCACTAAACAAAAGTAGTTGAAGCTGTGACGACTGGAACGTTCTTGGAGAGGGTGTCTGAAAGAAAATCCGGGTATTAAAACGGCATTAAATCTGACTCGCAAAGGAGTTTTAAGGGCGGTGCACTTATTGTCTTCTCAAATAAAGCGAGCTTGGGAGACTGTTGCTGAGTGATAAGAATTGCAATTTATCACTGCCCTTTCCCTTCAACTCGCTGTGACGTTCACCCTTCACTGTTACTGCGACCCTATTTCTCGGACGCGCAGCTCCCTTTCTCTTGAGTTGTGTGCTTCCAACGACGATTATCCAATTCCATCTTGCTTTGAATGTTTCACATAATACTTCAGCTTCAGAGAACCAATGATTCAGACGAAGTGTTTTCATCCTATCATAAAATCTCAAAGTTGATATAATATTCTATTGGAAAGCCATTATATATAAGCTCAATCGAGAGAACCCCGGAAAACAGTTTATAGTCAACAAGGTAATCGATCTCGCATAGATAGTTGCAAGGACTTTGGACCGTGAGATATATTCTGAGAAAAGTTCACTTTGGTCCGTGAGATATTTCAAAGGATTGCAATGCTCCTTCAAATCTATTCCTTCATATTCAAATATATTTGAAGTAAAACATGTTTGAATATGGATCCGTAAGAGGAGTTACTCTCCAAGAGTCATCCTTATTTTTGAATGAGAATGAAGATTAAGAATAGTTTGTCTTCTTTTACTGAATAGGGAACAATTGAGTGTATTAACTGCAATGGGAGAATGAAGATCTGTAACAACTGTGCCGGGCACTCTTTTTAATTCAGGCCTTTTCCCTAGTTATAATAGTAAATTTAATACGCAATAGACTAGAGCCATTATTGTAAGTGAGTTAGCGGAATAAATTATTTTCTCTCTCTATTATGAACGGCCATGACTTCGAGTTTCCCATGATAGATATTTAAAAATTGTGGCTCCGAGTCGTCGAGGGTTGTAGATTATGGAATTATCTCTAAAACTTAGCCTTCTTGTCGCGACATAAAGTGCGATAAGTTGGAAAACAGCAAGCAATGAAATTATAACAAACTACCGATTTTGCAGTTACTATTTGGTCCAAAGGCTCTAGAAGCCACGCGACGATTGGTCAAATTGATTCCATTCGCCCAATAGGAGACCTGTTTCTAAATACAGTAGTGGGGATTCCCCAGTCGAGAGACCAGATTACGTTCCGGAGGACACTTTGCTAGGAGCACTACGAGAGTAAAGATGTAGTCACTATGTTTCCCCCTTTTTGGGCAAGTTTATAAGTTTATGCAATTAGTTAATGTAGGAACTAGTTTTTTTTATTAAAGTTTAAATTTACTAGTAGTGCCATGTCCTGAAAAGTTTAATTGTGTTTCTTCTTCATGTACGAATAATTGCTTCTTCAAATAACCGCTAAGGTACGTAAAATAAGGTTAAAATATAATTTAGGGAATTTAATTGATTGAAACTTCCATAAGAGTATTGAATTAATTAAGCCTGTTATTTTTCAAGTTAATGATATTGATTGAGAATAATCCTTTTGATTTTATTAGTGATGGAAGATAATTATAAATTTTTTTTCTAAAGAAGTATAGAAAGTTTTCAGTTACGTTACATTTGAGTTATTATTTCTGGAGATATATTATCGTAGAGTATTGCTGAAAGTCAGGAAGATAGCCTTTAAATTGGAATGAAATTTTTAAGATTATGTTCATATTGAGTTTATGACATTTTATAATTTTATATTTTTCAGACTCTGTTTTCTTATGTCATTAAGGCTTTCGAATGATTTAGTAAATTTTTATGATAGAAATCTTAATAGACGAAGAAGAAAGTTTTTCTTTTCCATGAAATTAATATTAATAAATGTTGGCTAGCGCACAAGTTTCCAACAATACTAGTCGAGCTACTATATGAAAAATTATATTTGATTTCGCAAACCAAACGAAAAATATCATATAAGTTAACATCATAATTAATGAAGTATTCATTTTCTAAAAGCATTAGATTAATTTATTACGGGTGTTTTCATAAATGTTGCATTGTATATTAATGATACTCTGGGAAGTAAATTCGTTTTAATTAAATCTGTTAAATTTTGAGAATGTAATCAGAACGTCAAGATAAAATCTAAATTAAATAATTGATTAAACTCCTGTTTTAGCTTTTGATGAATTGTAGGAAGAGTTAGAAATTAATGCTGTAATACATTTATTTACAGCGGTTCATGTGTGTCCCCAAACCAACTTCTTGTACTACCACCCCTTTGGTTCCGCAACTTTATGTAACACCGCTTCGAGACAACCGTCCAGACGACAGGTCTAGGGACGTAAGAGGACGTCGCCGTCAAGCCAAATTCAACCGGTAAAAGCTCACCGCCAAAAACATGGTACTGTAACCCCGACGATAAAGCAACGTACAGACCAACGAAAGTGCAGTGTAGTGAAAGAAAGGTTCATTCGATAATGTCAATCAAAAGTGGGGATTCAAAATTATTATGAAATGGGTTATATGGGTTACTATCGACGAAACTTGGGTTCAACGGGTTTTTCTTTCTTGAGTAATTTCATGTTGAAATTAATTGGTTATTTTATGACTGATCTTGTTTGGTTTTGTGACGTATTGCTATCTAAACGGGGATAGTAATGCGCCACCGAATCAGATGAAGAATGTCAACAAAGTAACATGATCTTGTTGTTTCTGTTGTTCGATTTTAGTTGCCAATGTTTATTGAAGTTGTTTGTATTTTTTGTTTAATTATTTCAAAGTGTAATGTTAGTTTATAGTAGAAACCTAGTAAATCAGGCATGGCAAGATTAATTGAAGTTTTCTTGACTCTAGCCCGTTCACCTGCATGAATAAGGTATAGACTCAGGTATTTTCTAGATGTGTCGGCCTATTTCTAAATTATAAATTTTATTCAAAATTGTCTTCTTTATCATCTTTAAAAAAGGTTAAGGCACACAACACACCATGAACTCATTCGCGTCTTCACATTCTGTGGCACTCTCACATTCAGATCATGTTTCTTATTCATGACATTTATCTCTAAATGAGAGAACAAATCTCATACTTCGCGTTCATCATACACAGCCAAGAACGATGATTATACATTATTAATTATTATACATAACAATCAATGCACAAATTGTTCGATCAGAAAATCTCAATTCAATACTCTTACAAAGAGCTACTCAAACCTCAAAGCATATAATTTTACCTGACTATTTTTGATCCACCTACTTTGAAAAAATCTAAATTATAGTCGAGGTACAAGAAACGATACATATTTTCATCTGAATCGACCAACTTCAAATCACTGTATAAGAATATCTTCATCTAAGACTTTCATGAAAGAAAGATACAAGAAATTCATAGAGATTGGAAAAACTACAATTTTTTACATCAATCGTTTCATTCCGGTCTCAGTTTCTCTTTCATGGTTTATCGCTTCACAACATATTGAAGAGTCCACAGAAAGCTAGATTCAATTTTTTTCTGTATATCGATCTGAGTTTGGATTGTAGGGAACATGCTCGAGCCTATGGTAATTATAACCCCATTAATTTCACTCCTATGGTGGAGCGATGTTTCTTCCTCTGTTGATAGATGACAATAATTTCTACACTAGAAATTCTGCATTACAATAAATCTGAACTATTATCATAATGTGAGGGAATATCATGAGAATATTGATAAAGTATATAGAATGGAATAAAATAATCAATCATTATTTTGTTCAATGCTCTCACAAGGCATCAAGCTCTCTACAGAAGGACCTTTGGCTTTGAAGGGGCTGGGTTTGTGTTGGGGCTCTGAATGAAGGCACTGGCCAAGTAACGAGTTCCATTCTGTCATGACGTTAATCCTGTCGATTATTCTAGCGACCTAATCTTGTCATTAAAGCTTTGGGATATTGTCCTAGCCAGAGGATGGGTGAGCATCAGAATGGGGATGAGGATGTTATAAAGGGCTGGAGACGAGCGAGCGAGCGTGAGGACAAATTGTGTCGGTGTTGCAAAGGAGCACTGTCCACTGTCCACTGCCGCAACTGGGTCTAACAAACAACTTGGCCTGCTACGACAACGACATTGTCCAAGGAGTTTGCTACAACCTACAAGATAGGGCTGGGGGGGATAAGTAGAGAGACGAAGCAATGAAGAGAGGAATGAGATGAGCTGTGGGATGAGGGAGAGGGAAAACGGGGTGTACAAAGGAGATGGATGATTGTGTTGCTTTGGTGGAAAGCATAATACAGTATACCAGACCATCATTGCAGACTTCTTGCAGGAAGGCATATATATGGTGAGGAGGGTTTGAGTTTGGATGTTGTCTAGTAGTCTAAAACCCCTGGAGGGTACATTGAGGGATTACAGAGGGTAGTGAGCTCTTCTAGAGAAAAAATAAATACAAATATACTCCGCAATTAAAATCAGAATTTAATATTCTCCTACTCGCCCCAAATTCGGTTTTGAATATTCAAGTCCAGTTTTCTTTAACGTACTTTTCTGAATCTGTGGCTAATTTAAAATTTAAATATCGAGCAGGACTGACTGAGAGATCTTGCAGTGACAGGGATTATACTATCATACTGATTACATCACTGGGCTAGCCGACGACTATAGGAAACCACGTAAAAACTCGTATGAAAGTAATATTAACGAAGGTACGTTAATAATAGAAGGATTAGCAATAGGGGAACAAGGTGGGTTTATTTAACATATTCCAGCTAATTTGAGCATTCTCACGTCGATTAGTGAACAAATGGAGGAGAGAGACTGAAATTCTGTTCCATCAAATATATCAGCCGTAGCTCATTATTTGAATACACTGTGATATATGCATGGAAGAATATCATTATACAATGCACAGTAATAATCCAAATAAGGCAGTCATAGCTCCGGAGCACTGTGATGCGACATGTACATCAGTATGTTATATTTTACAGATCACTGACTGAAATGATAAAATAGCATGTAAGTATTAATCGAATACACATACACTTTGACAAACTTCGCATTGTTGCACTGAATATCCATCTATGCAACAGTAAATTCTGTTTCAGTCGATAATCACAATAATTCAAAGCTACATGTAATGAGGCATATTCCTTCGAGTGATTTCATCATCATTCAACCATCTAGATTTATTAATGAATGACAAATCACACTGGAATAAGACTTGAGCATTGAACAATAGAATTATAACAATTGCGAACATTCTCATTGATGAATATAATATCTGTAATATATTCTAGACTCATGCTTTCCTGTTGATTGAGATCTAAGGAATGATATGCTCTTTTGAGATTTGAGCATGATATTGCTGTCATCATATAATTATATTTTATTTAGAATGATCAATGAATAGGTAAGCGGTTGGTTTCGTGGTCGCGCTGATAGAAGGTACATCGATGTTCCTGTACAATGAGAGATAATTTATCTATTTGAAAAAAATCGAGGTTCGGAACCCTTCCGAAATCCACTTATAAGCTAATCATTTGACAACACAAAAGATAACCTGCACATTGAAAACAATACGGTAGTGCACAATTGAACATACTCATCTCTAATCATAATCTTTCCTACTACTCACAAGTCTGGAGCTTGAGATTGTATCACATACAGAAAAAAAACACCTTCTTTCAAGGCTTTCTGTACTTTTTCAACTCAAAATCTCGACACGGCTTTTCAAGTTACCTGTGAATAACGAATGTATTTAGAACATTTGGACCTGGCCTTCACTGAAAAACAATTAATATCGATCCATAAGCTATATTCACTATTTTATAGTCACTATTTCAGTCCTTCTTCTCAACAACCGTGAATTAGATTTCAAACCTTGAAATCCTCAAAATATAAATATTATCCACAGTAAAGATTACCAATCAAAAACTTGGTCTTCATAAATCTCAGAGTCGATAGATATATCTGTATAGAAACAACATCAAGACCAATACGTTGTGTATCTCCATTTGAAGATAACAAGCTCCGCAAACTGAGTTTACCATCAGTTAATGGGATTTATAGGCCAGAGTATGCTATATTCACGGATAATGAGGAGTATAAGAGTGAATAGAGGTTTACGAGCCTGACAACAGCAATATTGTTGGAGGGAGAGAGGGTGAGTGAGGAAGCGCTGCTGAGGAGTTGGTAGAGTGTCAGTGTGAGTGACAGGCACAAATGATGGCTCACACGTCACATATGTGTCACACCTACAAACACCAGCTGATGTCTGCCCACAAAACGGCCCCTTACCTGGCTAACAGCTCTTCACATTGGATCGTCAGCATCTGTTTACAACCCAGCATCTACAACAATATTGATACTTCATTATATTATAGCCAATCCCAATAGTATGAATAATGGTGAATAATGATGGCAACTGTATCTATCATCGAGATTATAGGCTTGATTTTCTCAAAATAGGATGGATAACGATGCAATATAATTTTTTGCCATTTTTATGAAATTCATTGTTAATCGATGAATATCCACCATTCAATTGATTCTACGATTGTCAGTCTTCTATCAAATTTGAATAACGTCCTCGGGCAATATCTTATGTGGAAAGTTCATTTGTCATTGCCCAAGGAGCGTTGCGCATCAATGAAGCACGCTTCAAAAAAGTGGAACTCAGTTTCAGTGAAACCGATAATCACCCTCAACAGTGCACACCCAGTTTCATTAAAGCTGAGAATTGTGAATTCACTGGAACGTATGAAACTTGGTACCACGCAGTTTCAGGCACTTCTGCCCCACCCCCCCAGCAACGCATGCATTCTACTTCCGTACAATATTCCTACGAAAAACTGAAATCAAAGCGGCAAAGTGGAAAATTTCTCGATTTCATTTACGAAAACACATTATTCCAGAGGTTTCAAGACTTAAAATTCAAAATCGACAATGTTTCTCTCCTGAGTTCAGTGGACTTCTTGAGCACATTTCACGATAGGAATTGATTGCTCTATTGATCGCTTCGACTAGAATATCATCTTCTATTTGAATAGTGTTACAATCTCAAAATTCAAGAATGTAATACACAAGTATTCCATTTTTATCAATTGCTTTCGTCAATGCCTATTATGATGAACCTCTGCCCACCTCTTCATCAATAGTTCTATTAAGTCAGCGCCGCTGGTAGTACGCTCCTTCGACATTTAACTATTTGTAATTGCCTGATTGTTATGCAATTATTCACATACTTGGAGCTAGACTGGAATAATTTATGCTCCTTTCCATTGTCAGATGGAAACTGATTCCAGCGGACGAAGAAGTGATTTGGATATTCTATAGAAATCCTCAGATTCTTCAAGATCACCACTGAGATTGGGAGTAAGCATGGTATTGTATTGCTGATCCCTGAAGCCAGCATTCCAGTTTCTCACTCTTTTCCACAACAAACACAATGAAATCATAATATCTTCATAGCCTGAATCAATCGTGACACGCAAAAGAAAAAAGTTTCACCAGTGGCATGAGCATATGAAATATATTTCCTTGATGTTCACCACCACTATTTTGCCGGCTCAATATTGATCATGACATTGATTGAATGATGATAATGATTATGCATGCTTGAAAGAGGAAGTTCAAGAGAGTGGTTTTGATTGATTCCAGTTTCTGAGACAAGTTGAGGCATCTCAAAGCTCTTTTCCATGCTGTTATCACATGCGAAAACATTCTGGTCCTATACAATATGTGTGCAGAAGATTACTCGGGGAGATTATCCCATAAACTTTTTCTGTGAAGAACAAGCTGCTCTTCCATCGCACCTGGAGCCAAACAAGTAATCATGATAATGGTGTGTCAATGTAAAAGAAGCTTTTTAAACTTAACATATGTACATTTTAGCTCTCCACTCATGTAAACAAAGAAATCTGTCATTTGATTTCGAGTCCAAAGGCGCGCACGAAGCAATAAATATTGTTGCTCTTTTAGTTGATCATTTTTCCAACTTTACTCATAGTAATAAGTCATAGTTATAAGGCAATGAACGGAGCAATGACCGCATCACCTTTACCAAAATGAAAGGGAATAGAACATAACTTTTTCCAGAATATTTCTAATACGGAGAATGATTGAGTTAAAAGCTACTCCATTGTTATTGTTTCTTGAGTATTTCTCTAATAAAAGATAAATAATCTGTCATCTATGAAGAATGAAGCATAAAAATCGGAAGAGAGACTATGAACAAGAAACTTTGGGTTCAGTTCACACGAGTGAACCTGTCCGCTCGATCGAATCCATATTGAACTGTAGTTTATCTTATTGTAATGTTTCGGGAAAAACAATACAGTTTGACCATAACACTACAGTTTTTATTCAAGGGCATACTTATCAATTTATATTGCAGGGAGGCTCTCATCCCCAAGAACATTCCCCTCCCCTTCAAAAATCTCAAATTTAGTACTAGTCTCTCCACAAATAAGGCAACCTCATAAAAATAGTCGTCACAGTGTTTCGAACCACCCTCTAAGGATTGTTTTTGATTCCGACCCCTCCACCCAAGTGGGTCTTCTGATAGGAAGTTGCCGCACTTGAAGTACAAACTCTCCACTCGCTTTTTGCTCGTTTTTTACTGTGGTTAGAACAGTTTTGAGCTTCCATTGATCTTCCATCTTCCTATAAATTTGAACGGTGATACAAGCGGTAAATACATCCGTATTCATTGGTGAAAGTGCCCACCACTCACACCACAAATGTTCTTCTCTGCATCAAGCACATGAATCATCAATATAAAACAAACTTCTCCTCAAAACTTAAGATAATCTTTCCACGGAGACTGCCTACTCTGTAGCTTCTTCACTGATACCATTATAATATGATTACTCAGTTTTCACCAGTATCACATGACTCATCGACGGAAAATTATTGTGCCACCATGAGGTCTTCTATGCAAATGTGGAGGGATCCCAAGTTCTACACATACACACACAGTAGTTGGGGCTGTTGTTGATCTGCTGGAAGGATTGGTGAGGAGTGGCTGGGGCTGCTGTTGTTGATGGCATCTTGGTGGAAGGGGAGGGTGTGCTGTCTGAGTGAACCGCTTTCTGGTCACGTGGACAAACACGGCTGTGAGGCGTGCGGCACAAACGCCGTATTTGCCCGTCTAGGGCCAGGGACCCGCAATAGAATAGGAATAGCTGACCCGACCGACCCACCCACCCGATGCTCGTGCAATCTTGTTTGCGTCCCTCTTGATGATGCAACTTCGTTTCTCTTTCAAGACGTATTCTCTTCCCCCACTCATGCTTCAACCGTCCACCCTCAACCGTTGAGCTCCAATAACGCAAGCAAAAGTAATGAAGAGTTTAAAAGAGTAATGAACACATAACATTGAAGATGGACGATTTTACAAAGCACTCCGATCTTCACATAAATCTAGAATAGTTTTCAAAAGTATTATCAATATTCAGAATTATTTTTGTCGAACATTGTGATTTCTTCCGAGAAAAAATGTCATATTTTTGAGTACAATATAGATAGAATATTATTATTTGATGCAACATTCGGTAACAAATTGAGTTATTATGATTGATTTTCTATGAAAAACAATAAATTACTTGATTGGGTGTGAGTAATGATTGAAAAAACAATTTTGTACAGTATAAATAAGTCTATGATTTGTAAATTCCATAAATTTCAAGAAACAAGTCAGAAAGTCAAACACTTCCATTAAATTCTATGTGTATGAATTGAAGCGCTGAATATAATTATTATTATAATCGGTGAATACTAGCGCGTATGGGCAATTATTATTGGTATGTTTTCATGTTACACCTTTGTTCAACAACCACTCGTTGCATTTTGCAATTGACCCTCCAAAATGCGTGCTGCGTGCGTCAGTCGTTGAATCCCATGACGAGCGCGATAACACAACCCTCTTTTTTCCATAATGCACCCGCACATGCACAGGGGGCCTCGTGACGAACTGCTCTAATAAAATTCAGTTTTTTATCGACTCCGAGGCATCGTAAACATTGGCGGTAAATATTCTTCTCATCCCCTCGCCGCATGATCAACCAGCTCAACCCATCTTCACCCATGAATTTCAGCTTATGAAGAGGAGAACACGGTATGCAAGGGCCCCTGGGACTCTCTACGAAAACATAGGAGCACCACTCCACCAAAATCATCATGAACCCTCATCATCCACAAGCTAATATTTCCATAAGATACGAGAGGAAATTCTTGCATTAATAAAATTAAGTGCTCTTACGTACACTTCAAGTGCCCTCGTAAGGCCAACCATGTGATAAGCGGACCGGTAGTGCGTTTGCTAATTTAATTCCAATTTAACTGTTCTTCTCTTGATCGAATCCCGAACTCTAATTTGATCAGAATAGACTCCAAAAGTTTGAAAATTGAACTCAGGGCTCCGAGACCAATTTGGTCAGCTATTACACATTTCAATAGTTGAACATCAGTGCATGAAGTTTAAAAAGCTCAAAATATTAACCTACTGAGCTTAACTAAAATTGTTTGATTGGTGGTAGTGATGAATACTTTAGGAACATGGGTACATAAGGAACTTCCGGAATCTTGGGTGAGATTAGCGAGAAAATCATTTTGAAAAATCTGGAGTGGTATACTCACACATATTTCCTGGCTCATATTTGAAACTACGATCAGACTTCTGTATATGTGTATATATAATTGTTTTCAGAGTACTTTTTCCTTTGTGTAAATTGTGAAATTTGATCATTTTTTTAGTCGTAATTTTACGACTACCTCATGCACGAGAAGGAAGTTACTAAGTCCAAGGATGGGGTGGACCCCCCATCAGTTTCCCAGAACGGAGACTCATGCCAGTTGAAAGAGCTGATGAATGACTATACAGGGTATGAATTTGAAAAAAAATCAGTCAAGTTATTTTTGAGAAAATCCTAAAAAACATGGTTTTTTGGTAATTATCCGCCATTTCTCTCAAGAATATTACGGAGCTCCTGCAATTTTCGCAGAAATGAAACTCATGTCAGTTGATAGGGCTTATAAATTTGTGATAGGGCTTATATGTATCAGTTGATAGGGCTTATAATTTATAAATTTATCCATGGTATAAATTTGAAAAAATCGTTTGAGCCGTTTTCGAGAAAACCGTGAAAAACGTTTAGTAATTATCCGCCATTTTTCCCGCCATCTTGAATTCAATCCTAAGGAATTTCTCATTGTCGGGTCCTCATGGTATAAGGACCTTAAGTTGAAAATTTCAAGTCAATCGGTTGATTAGGGATGGAGTTATCGTGTTCACAGACATACACACATACACACACACACACACACACACACACACACACACACACACACACACACACACACACACACACACACACACACACACACACACACACACACACACACACACACACACAGACCAAAACCCAAAAATCATGTTTTTGGACTCAGGGGACCTTGAAACGTATAGAAAATTTGAAATTAGGGTACCTTAATTTTTTTGGAAAGCAATACTTCCCTTACCTATGGTGGTAGGGCAAGGAAAGTAAAAAAGGAGATGGAAATGTAAAGTCTAATGATTGAATTGAGAATAAATTGAATATGAATTTATTAAAAGGAAGTGAAACAATGATTTGTAACAAATCACTGAATGTGTTGAATATCCACATGATATTATTACTATCGTTGTGAATTAAGAATTTCGTTCGAACTGTGGTGAAAATCCAGGATGGATAAAACCTCAATGATAATATGAAGTATATCTTCCAGTCGTGGAATCACATCAATTCCAAAGTAAAAAGTGACGTATCCCATTCGAGTCTAGACGTGAATGTTGAGGGATTGCAATGAAGAGAGTTTCGAAAAGTGGAAATGATGAATAATGAGACGGGAGGAACGATGAAGGAATAATAATGAGTGGATACCCTGCTCATGGCACAAGCAGGCTGATCCGCTAGAGATTAATGCCTTATTCATAGATGATTCTTTTCTGTCTTCATCTTCACACTGCACAAAATTGGAATGATGAATAATTCGGCAGAATGTTCAAAATGATGCATTTCTAAAAATGATAGCTCGACAACTTGTAGATGGAGTCCGAAGAGATTCATAGATAATGGATTCCTTGATTGTTTGTACAGTCATATTTTTGCTTTCAAGGTAACTAAAAGCATGTAGGATGTCAAACAGTGAATTTAGAAAAGAGTGAATATAATATAATATTGAATTGTAGGGATTGGCCGAAGTTTGTGGGTCATATAATTATATGAGGAATCTTCGATTTCGAGCTGAGAAGATGGCGTCTCATAGAGATACTTCAGAATCTATGGAATGGAAATTTCCTCTCTGAAATAATTATTAATCCAATCCATATTTGAAATTTGAAGTTATGTTAAAATATTCACTTAGAAACCAACAGAGAGTAGATTTTTATTTCATTCAAACAAAAGGATGTGCAGGCTGCTCGAGTCAAGCTTCACTCAACATTTTTCGAACACAAAAAACTACAAATACTACAAATAAAAACTACAATTTGAAGCTTTAAAATTTCAAATTGACGGGTAATGTACATCAAAATTCTAGCTTTCATGTGTGGTAATCTGTTTTGTATGAATTTTGGTTTCTTAAGAAATATCAGTGTTGGAGAATTGTGATTTTTCACGTTCCCTTTAAAGTTTTTGTGATCAATTTTAGGTATTTCTGATGCTAAAAAATGAGATTTATGAGCTTCATCCCATTACAAAATAGTGCTCTGCAACTTGTATCAATATAAAAATAGGATTTTTACAATGAGAATTCACTTTTCCGAAATTGAATGCAAGTGTTTGTGGTAAATTTAGATTCCTCTACATTGAATCACTTCACATTAATAATTATTCGCTAAAACAAATTAGTAGAATAGAATTTAGCCAGATAGTTTGTTTTTATGAAGTGGTCCTCAATTTCTTTTGGAATTTTATGGCGTTGTTGACAAAGATTTTCCAGGATTTCCACTGATGTGTTTGGTTTCAGGCTAGTTTTTCTTTCAATTTTAATTTTCCTTCCATAATAATTATTTTTCAAGGAAATATTGAGCTAGGCGTGACAATATATCATATCATATTATATTGTTTGACGTGAGACCGCAAGAATTAGCAAGTTTATATCCATGATATAGGAATTGCCTTTTGATTACTCTCCTATAATACTCGGGGAAAGATACCGCGAGTTTACATTAGATTAGAATCGAGTTATTATGAAGTTATTCCACATGTATGTTATAATATTCACTGGCTTATACACTAATTCACATTGAATCACAGTGTTGTCAATATTCAACGACTTTTAAAAATTATTAATCAGAATGTTGATTGAATGGAATTCGATAATATTATATTGTGCTTCAACAAATAATTGTCGACTCTCTGAAGAGGATATATATAAAACAATATCCTTCCCATTAACATAATACGACTGAGAAGTTAAGATATACCAATTGAGACTGTTTGATTTGGAGTAACAGATATGAAAAATAGGAATTTTATAAACTCAATATTGGTAGATATCGGAGTCTGAAATCTGATGTGGAGCGATCTAATTGAAACGAGAAAATAATGATAATGAATAACAATATTCACCTTAAAATTTATTGATGAATACGCATTATGTAACCTCTCTCATAAATAACCCATCTAAAATATTCAACATTATAATTTATTCTACATCTGACCTCTTCCAATAGTTGAAAAGTATGTAATTCTCCCAACTTAATAAATATACCATGAATATACCAATCCAGTTATAATGAGGTCTACGTTATAATGACAGAATTCGATCAACTTTGGTTTTGATATCCTTGTCTATCATTCAACAAAGCCGGTGTTACTATCCTTTTCTGGGTCCACAACGGTGCCAATCATGTTTTTCACAGTGTAGAAATATGATTAATTAATGCAGAGAATCGGCATCGCTATTCTTCTATCTTTATCCACACTGTCATTATAACGTGGACCTCACAATAGATATTGGTACTAGCATCAAAAATGTTCTCTCCAACAAATGGATTTACATTTTTTTAAGAAGGATCTGCATTCTTCAATAATTATTGTTGATCTGCAGAGTTTCAAAATGTAGATTGATAATTCATATTTTGTAGATATTGTAGCATCTCTATTAGATAGAGTAGTTACTAAAAACATATTCTACTCGATATTCTACTAATTTCGATTAACTCTGGATGAAATTGATTCGAAATGTGGAAATAATTATTTTTTATTACTGTATGTTAAGAAGCTAGAACTCCAGAGGATATGAGACTTGAAAATTTTGTTCCAAAAATTACATCATTCGATCATCTACGCACTGAATTCTAGAGTTGTTTCACTTGAATGTGAAGATTGGAACTCATTATTTTACTTCCTATGATTAGCTCTGTATGTTGCAAACGAGTTAGCTTCTGACTTCAAGAATACTGAGAAGAAAATGTAAAGAGAATTTTAAAGAAGTACTTTGGCGCTAGCAGTCCAATCGGTGGATGCTTTCACAACATGCAGTGAGAGCTGACAGAAGATGTAGCATAGAACGTTCATTGGAAGAGCAGAAAATTAGCACCCTACAAAAGAGGAATAATTCCTTCCTGAGAATGCCTTATTCAGGTTGTGATGCTATTCAAGCTTTTCAGAAGAGATATTGCAGGCCAAGCTATGCGATTGAGGGGAGAGAAAAATGAAAGAGACATAAGGTTGAAGGGTAATAACTTAGTGTGAAAGAAGAGGAAGTGAGGAGGAATATAAAGAGGAAAATAACACAGCTCGCCTTAATGAACACATAGAATTTTACGTTTTCCTTCACGGAACGATCTAAGGAAGCACCTCCCTCCAAGATTTGTTATTTGAACTCCTTGCAAATGCTACAGAAATAATTATCATACATTAATGCTGTCGTGACTTTGCAACATTTGCGCTTTCACCTCTTGTTATCATCCCAAGGAAAATGCACACTTTATCAGAATATGGAAATACACAACGGGCCACTTCAACAATCAAATTACAAGAATGTATTCGATAACAAACTGCTATCCCTGCTAATTTCACTCGTAGAAGAATTGGCCTACAGAGTTTTTCCTTTTGTAATCTGCACACTTTTTCTAAAAAAAAATTCTAATTTTGAGATACAGATAACTTGCAGGTATTTACCATATACCATGCATATATCTCGCTGGTATATAACATTTATCTTAATCATGGAAATTAACATATTCAACTCTTGTTACAATATAATTTATTCCATTTACCATTGATATTTAATATTTTTCTCAATCTTGGAATCGAACACATTCATCTATCGTTACTACCATATCTCTATTAGTCAATGATGATGTGAATAATATCATAGTGATTAATTATTTTATCATTCGAAAAACAGAGTTGATGAGATTTCCTTGGAAAAGTAATCAAACATGAATCTTGGAGAATATAGATTTTTTCCTAGAGTTCTCCCTTGATCCGGGTGATAGAAATCTTGTTACATTTTTATTCAAATTCAAAATTCTGTATCCGATTATCAATATACATCAATGAGCGATAATACTGAGGCCTCAGTGATGATTTTCTGAGCGCGAGTATCATCTTACTTTCCTTGCCATATTACCATAGGTAAGGAAAGTATTGCTTTCCGAAAAAAATTAAGGTACAACAATAATATTTCAAAATTTAAATACGTTTCAAGGTCCCCTGAGTCCAAAAAAGTGGTTTTTGGGTATTGGTCTGTATGTGTGTGTGTGTGTATGTACGTCTGTGTACACGATATCTCATCTCCCAATTAACGGAATGACTTGAAATTCGGAACTTGAGGTCCTTACAATATAAGGATCCGACACGAACAATTCCGATCAAATGCGATTCAAGATGGCGGCTAAAATGGCGAAAATGTTGTCAAAAACAGGGGTTTTCGCGATTTTCCCGAAAACGGCTTCAACGATTTTGATTGAAGTTATAACTAAAATAGTCATCGATTAGCTCTATTAACTGCCACAAGTCCCATATCTGTAAAAATTTCAGGAGCTCCGCCCCATCTATGCAAAGTTTGATTCTGCTATCAAGTCCGATTCTCAATTATCAGGTCTCAGATATAATTCGAACGGAAAATTTCGAGTGGAAAAGATTGAGCATGAAAATCTCTGCAATTAATGTTCAGTAACATTTTCACCTAAAATTGAAAATAAGCTCGAAATTCGAAAAATTGTGATATCCAATTGCAAACTGCTGGCAACTGTTGATTCTATTAAATGATTCACTATGAAGAGATAGCAGACCTCGTATGTCTCCAGCGTTATTGTCTTGTCACCAGCTGGCTAATATCTTTAGTCCAGTCAAAATAATGGTCGTTTTTCAGGAAACAGCCCCGAAAGAGTTTTTCTCGACTGTTCTGTATGTATTTTGGGGTGCTGAAATCGAATCGAAGTTTTCCATTTTATCTCGTAAACCTTGGGTTTCTCAAGAAAATTTATTCGACAAAATTGAAGAGAATAAGATTTCCAATAAATTGAGTGGTCGCGCAGGATTCTTCCATTTTTGGTTCCGGAGCTACGAATTTTCAAAAAAGGGGTATTTTTCAAGGGGTTTTCAAAATTATGCAAACCTATCACTTCCACCCCATACAACATGGATATTTTTCTAGTACAGATAAAAAACCACACACCACGTGAAAGAACAATTAATTATGAACAGGAAACCTTGGGAATTTTCAAATTCAATAGTGGTGGGAGGGGAAGATATACCCAAAAATAGAAAATCATGTCCTACAGCCAAAATACAAATTTTCCATTATAATACCTTTTCAAGACCTTCCTAACAAAAAAACTAATATTTCGGCTGAAATCATCTCACGCGGGTTATTTTCTATGAGAATCACCCGTTAGAAACATTCAATTTCAGTATTTCCAAGTGGGGGGTACGTCATACGAGACTGTGGAAATGATTACTATCGAAATACTTGTTGTTTAACTCTCCGATAGTACTGTCACATCTCCATCATGTCAGATATATAATAATATTATCTCTCAAGATTAAACTTTTCCTAATAATAAAATTGTGCATTACCGATCAGTTTATGTGAATGAGAGTATTAACCAGTGACTAATTTCGCATCGTTCAAAGCGGATGCATTTCATTTTGTTATGCCATTTGAATATTTCAGTACTTGTACGCGATACACATACAGTTTATTTGGCTCCTATTTGTATATTAATTGAAGACGAGTCCCTCCAAAAAGACTGGAGATCATATTGTTCCTGCAATTGTTCAAATATCAGAAATTACAACTTATTGATGAAGAGCATGGAAACACTGTTGAACAGAAAATGCTAATATTTTATAATTGAGAATATAATTGGAAGACTCTATACAACGAAATGTTATTTATTTATTTATCTATTTATTCATATACAAATATGATTAAGGTAAAAACAACAGGAATTTGCCCAAAACTGTTCGAAGCCACAATTTGGAATACACAGTCCATAGGTTATGTAAATGTACTTAATTCACACACTATTTTGAGTCCAAAAATGTATCTACTACAATTTTGAATATATCAGATTAATTGATTTCAAAATACAAATCCAAATAAAAATCTTCCTCCACAATCACAAAAGATATTTAAAATTCCACTTAAATCCACAAAATTATACTCATGATACAATTCTAAACATCAAAACTTACTTTTGCTTCATTATGTTAAAACATCTTGCTATGCTTCAGAATCGTATTGGGGAGATTCTAATCAACTCTCATGATTCAATTGGCCTTTATTATCAACTTAATTTAACAGATGAAAATTACTGAGATATTGCAATGCTAATGAATCAATTATTATTGTTGAACGAAAATCCAAATTAAATGCTGCTGTAATAGACTGAATATTGAGTGGGTATTATTGTATTGTTTTTGTGTATCTTATATTATTTTCCAGGTTTTTGAACTGGATTGGACTTTGATTTTCACTGTATGTTGAACCCTGCGTTTCAGTGTAAGAATAATTGATCATGTTTCTATAGAATTTGCTAACTTTTTGCTTAGTTATCGAATAAAGCAATTTTCGTGCACTTTCCAAATACAGTTTCAATTTCATGCCAAAAAAGCTACCATATTTGGGAATTGTACGATCGTTGACCGTTTTGCAGCGTTGGCTTTTCCATTGAAAGTTATGCTCAACGCTCGTGGAGGGGGAATAATTTTCAGTGAAAAGGCCACAGTTCGATTTGAGACACCGGCGCGCAACAATTGAAAAATCATGTAACGGTGCGCGAGCCTCGGTCCTCCTCTGAATGGGTCTGTTGCCCATCCAGAGGGATGAATTGAAAAGATTTCAGTTATCAGTGATTTTTATGTAGTGTGATATGTCAATTTTTTGGGTACACAAATATATGCCTCTCTATGGTAGTGGCATGTGTGGAAACTCCCGTTTTCTTGGGTCACTAGGGGTGTAGTTATCACCATACTATGTGACGTTATAGCTGAGAATTTATTTATTTCGAAATCCAGAAGAATTTAGTCCAAAGGATTGGGGTTATGTCTGTACGACTCAAGATCATCTGATTCGAATTGTGAACTGATCTTATGGAACCCTGAAGAGGATAACCATATTAAATATTCCGAGAAGATAATATGTAGGCTGTAATAATTACTGATGTTATTAAAATAAATTTTGTAAGTGTCACACACAGGGTGACAGATGTGAATATTTTCTAATTGGAAATTTGTAGGTTATCCCAGATTTGGGAATAGAATATTTCAATTGCAATGAGCTGAAATAAAACAATCTTAAAACTATTACCTGTTTGTTGTTCTGAAAAAAGAGCCAATGCAACTTGAACAAAGATATAGATCACAAATCCATGTATGATTGTGTCTCTCACCCCTATCAGAATTAGTAATGAGCAATTTGGAAAATAAATATGATATCTGAAAAGAGGTTCGAGTATTGAATCTAATCTGATCAGTGTTGAGCTACATTGACCTAAATCCTGCAAAGTGCCGCATACACTGCTTAATTTTGTCTGGAAATTATGAGCTAGGCTACCGATAGCAACCAATCGAATGTAAGCAAAATTATATTAATTAATTTCGCAGCAATTAACTGATACATCAGCAATTACCTACAACCTTCCACTCAATTAATTTCTCCACTTGTTTCACTGACCATATGAGGTCTATTAAAATATCAATGATAACGTGTCAAAGACAATATTAAGGTTTTTAGAAAGTAAACGGACTGATAGATATGCTCAGATATTCCAATATATTATTCAATCATAAGATTTGCGACATTGCAAGATAAGTGAACAGTACTTTAATAAAATTATTTTCAAGTTAGTAATATTGATCGGTATAATGTGTTCTGGCTTAGAACCAGACATGTACAACTGACAATTTAACAATCATTTATGAATTGAAAGAGAATAAAATGATAATCACAGGGTCGTGATTTCTGCTTTAGATTAGCTTGATCGATAAACAGATATAGAGTAGATATTGTATAGTGTAAAGTTAGCAGGTTCCCAAAATGTATAGACTGCAAATTGAATAATGTCTACTTGACCTCAATCTATTGCTGAATAACTTTGTTCTGTTTGAAAATTTGACATGTTAACATGACTTTTATTACATCGTTCCACCTATTTTGGATTCAATAAACCTGGAGTTAAGTTCCAGGCTCTTAGTTACTAACTCATAGTTGTTAGAATAGGTGACAATGATTATAATCTGTGCATTCAATAATAATAATAATAAAAATAATAGTAATAAATCATCAGTAGTAAATACAGCAGAAGGGATGTTGACACAGGAAAATGAAAAAGGGCAGTTGCAAATAGGACAGACATATAAAAACTTGGGACTCCACCAGCATTTGAAAATCTCCCGTGTTGAAGTGTTCAGCCGCTTGGAAATTGAATTTAAGAGAAGACTATAAGTAAAGTCATGAAATCTAAATTGCCTTCAAAGCATTTGATTAAGGCAATAATTCTTGGGTTATTCCATCTCTGACCTATAGTTTTGATGTTCTGAAGTGGTCTGACACTCGTCTGGAACAAATGGACAGGCTTGTGAGGATTCAAATGACAAAAAACAGGGTTCATCACCCAAGATCATCGATGAGTCGTCTATATATGCCAAGGAAGCTGGGTGGCAGGGGTTTGTCCAGGGTTTCAGATCTGTGTGCAAAACAAGAGAAAAGACTAACAGAGTATTTCATTTTTGCTAACACAAATCTCCTCAGGGAAGTGTGCCGATTGGATGAAAACTATACTGCACTCAACCTGAGGAATCCTAATGGTCGAGAGCCCATGACAGTGCATGATTACAAGGCAGAATGGCAACAAAGGGAACTGCATGGGCGCTACTGCAAGCATTTGAACTCTGATCATACTAATCATGACCTTTCAAGCAGGTGGCTGACAAATGGAAGTCTTTTCCCAGAGACAGAAGGCTCTATAATTGCTATGCAGGATCAGGTTGTAGCTACAAATGCCTATAGAAGACATATCATCAGAGATCTGAGCATAAGTGATAAATGCAGGCTTTGTAACGCTGCAGTAGAAAGTATTCAGCACATAGTTTCAGGCTGCTCAATATTGGCACCAAAAGAGTATTTGAGGCGACATAATAATGTTGCAAAAATAGTGCACCTGAAATTGCAGCAGGAATTTGACTTCTTTGAAGAAATTCCCCCATACTATTCTTACTCTCCTCCTGCATTTATTGAGAGAGACCAGATTAAGATCTATTGGGATGTACAAATGATCAATGACAGACAAGTCATTCATAACAAGCCTGATATCCAAATGTTGAACATGAATCAAAAAGTTTATAATTGATGTAGCCATACCAGCAGATGAAAATTGTCAAAGAACAAGAGGTGAGAAATTGAGGAAGTATCAAGAGCTAGCATTTGAGCTCAAAGATATGTATGGGCTCAAGATTGTAAGAATAATCCCAATCGTAATATCCGTGAATGGTCTGATTCTTAATTCAACAGTGGGGAGCTGTAAGGTTATTGATGTCTCAGAATTTCTGGTAGGGGAAATGCAGAAGTCTGTTCTGCTTGATACAGCTCGCATAGTACGCCAAACGCTCCAGTATACTTGGTAAAATACTTTATCAATAACAGAAAATAATGCCAAGAGGTTGCATAAATTTTGCCCCTCTTCGCATAAGCTATCCGCAACTGCGTGAAAAATAGAATAATAATAATAATAATAATATAATCCTTCCTTTTTCTCCTTTTTCCTTCGTCCTGTTACCCCCAGAAAAAGGGAGTTTATTATAGAAAATATAACAAACAAAAATGAAAAATACACTTATAAAAAGAAATCTTACAAACAAAACAAATGAAGAATAATAAAAAAAGCAAGAATGAAAGAAGATAAGAAAAATTACTTAATAATAATTATAATAATAAATTCATTTATTCTTTGAATTTATACATTACACATAATCAGAAATTATGAATAGTACAGTAGAAATATAACAACAACAATCTTGCAAATTATAGAAATGAAGATAATAAAATAATACAATTACATGTTGTACAAAGAAAACCAAATAATTCATTCATATCAAAAGAAGGATAAATATTATTCAAGTACCCCGATGACTAAAAGTCCTGTTTGGGGCACCATCATATTTTTAATTAATCAAGGAAAAAAAAGAATTATTTTGCCGAGTCGGGACTTGCATAATATGACAGGGTAAGGAATTTTAGTTTAGAGAATACATGTATATTAAATTTTTATGTACTTTCCCTTCATTTGAGAAGAATAACCAACAATCAATGCATATTCCAGGCAATTAGCAGATTAATGAATTTCATCTCTTTTCTGTATAGGGCTACTAACTTGTGATAAAAATAGAGATAAAAATAATCATCTCATAAGCCTTTTTGAATTATTTAATCACAACATGTTTCGGACATTGATGCCATTTTCAAGTGATAGATTTCACTTGAAGGGTACAAAGGGTACTGAGATTTTTTATTTTTCTCTCCATTTTTAATGAATTTCATTTCATTTCACTTGAATGAACGGATCCTCTAAAAGTTCCCAACCAATCGAGGCTTCAAATACCGGTAGATGATTTGATAGCAGTAAACTCTAGCAAATATTATAGTAGAGAGGAAACACCCCCTCCCTTTCGTTTACACTGTAAATCACCCCGAAAACTTATGCTACTGCAAATATTGACAACAGGGTAAACAGCTAGATGGAAATTCGATGAGCGCTACTATTTAAGAATCATTTGTCAGCCCGTGAATCGAACCCAGTACCTCCCAATCGCCGGTCAGGAATTGACCCTCACACCAAACTGACAATCTCTCACCCTTACACTAAACGAAAATCCAAATTTAATGCTTCGGGGTGATTTACAACATTTAATTTGGATTTTCGTTTAATAATAATAATATTAATTCATTAGCATTTGAATAATTGCAATATCTCAGTAATTTTCATCTGTAGACTTGCTGGCCGCTGGGGCTTCGTATAGAATGAGCGCTGCTATCCAGAGATTGTCAGTTTGGTGGAAGAGTAAGCATTCCTGACCGGCAATTGGGAGGTTCTGGGTTCGATTCCCGGGCTGACAAATAATTTTTGAATAGTAGCGCTCATCGAATTTCCATCTAGCTGTTTACCCTGTTGTCAATATTTGCAGTAGCAGAAGTCTTTGGGGTGGTTTACAGCATTTAATTTGGGTTTTCGTTTAATATTAATAACTTGATTCAACTTCATTGATCATTCATAATTATGAAAAACTTCATTACATTGATATTAGATAACATGGAACCATATAGACAAAGCATAAATCTGTGGAAGAGGATGAGAGAGTATGGGAATGGTTTGAGTATCATTTTGAATGCCAGATAGATGTGTACTCATCAGGGAAAAGCAGGTTGATGGACAGAAGCTTTGTATCCCCGACCACAATTGTCCCACCCCGCTTGATGTGTTTGAATATACCAGCTAGCTGCTGCAGCCCTAGAAACCAGAACTGGCCAAATCACCAAGGGGCAACGAGCTGAGACCCCTCTTAATCGAAAGGGGCCAAACAGGACTCTCATCGGCTAGTTAATTTGTTTCCTGAGTCTGATGCTTTGTCTCTGGCTCCACAAGCTATTTAGGCGTGAGGTAGCCAAGGTAAAGTAGGATCATTCAGGAGAGAAGAGATGGGTGATGTGGGAAGACTGAGATAATTTACGGGTTCAATCGTCATAATTTATTGAACACAGAGTTGATCTCACCATCTTTGTACCCTCTTCTGCTTGTAACCTTCTAGAAAATCATTTTTCCTCCACTCCTTATAAATCCCTCTCTTAAGATAATAAATTAATACTGTTAAAGATGGTAACGAATACTGTTGAGAATAATTGAAGGAATATGATTCGAGACTGCGATAAAAACTAACGAAACATAGCATCAATGACATGTGTGAGTTGAATACAATGTGGAAAATAATGGAAAATTATTGAAGAGGATTGGTGTTGACCGTGATGGGTATCATCCCGATGCAGAAGGCTCAGTGTTGTAATATTACATATATAAAGTAAGTAAAGTAAGTAAGTAAGTAAGTAATACATTATTGACCATCAGGCTACATACATTAAGAGCAATAGGAAAGTATATAAATTTTGAAAGTACACACAATTAAATACAATATTATTCTTCAAAATTACAGAAAATATATGAATATTGAAGGCACTCATAATAGAAAATAGTCAATTAAGAAAATATTCCATGTAGAGAGATTCATAATTAAGCAATAATTTATTATCCAGCTTATATATTTTTGACATGTCAACTAGCGAAATAGTACACTTTATAACACCAAATGCATTCAATTGATTTGAATGGCAAATAGTTTACAATGATTGAAAATTAAGTGGTCGAGCATTGGATCTAATGACTAAGAATTCTTATCATTCTAGCTGGTTTTGTTCAGACCAATTGTTTGTATAATTTTGAATTTAATAAACGGATACAGTATATTTGATTTGAAAATTGATAAGTGGATATATTGAGTTGAAAGATAATTCAAGAAACACTGTTTGTTTGCAAAATTTTGATATCAATAAGCAGATACATATTATACGAAGTGGTAGATACTAGTCGTCAGTCAAACGAACCCTGCAGCCAGTCACCGGAAACAAGCAGGATAGTGTTATCAATTTTTCAGCGAGTGAAAGAAACACCGTTTCTGCCCGAGTCAGGAGTTGAAAAAAATTATTTCCCTTGAGAAATTTATTGGAGTGAGGAAGTCTACTTCAAAGTGACGTTCAAGTTTGATATCCAGTGCATAATTTGTAACTCCTCTACTTTCATTGATTGAGTTCCTTTTAATATTTTTCAAAATAAGGAACAGAGTGAATTTTTGGGGAGACGCGATTTCAAAACCTGGAATTATAACCCACATACTCTTGACAGTAAACTGCTTCTCCAGGTTTCTGTAGCCAAACAATGAAGTAGCTGGGTGTAACCTACTGTGACAATTCACTGGAGGATCTCAAACTACTAGAGCTCTTCTTCAAACAAACATAATACAGTAAGCCCGCTCGAGCTCCATCAGAGCTTACAACTACATGAAACATGCCATTTGATAATTTAACACTGGCAATAAAATTTAATAAATTTTTGATGAATTCATAACGTAGAGTCTACCAACTCAACCGCCAATGATTTTAATAATAATAATGATAATAATAAGCAATGCAGGCTGTGTAACGCTGCAGTAGAAAGTATTCAGATAGTTTCAGGCTGCTCAATATTGGCAACAAAAGAGTATTTGAGGCGACATGATAGCAAAAGTAGCAAAAATAGTGCACCTGAAATTGTAGCAGGAATTTGAGTTCTTTGAAGAAATGCCCTCATACTATTCTTACTCTCCTCCTGCATTTATTGAGAGAAACCAGATTAAGATCTATTGGGATGTTCAAATGATCATTGACAGGCAGGTCACACAATCAGGCATAACAAGCCTGATACTCTAATGTTGAACATGAATAAAAAATAAGCCTTGAAAATCAATGTAGCCATACAAGTGAGAAATTGAGAGAGTATCAAGAGCTAGCATTTGAGCTCAAATATATGTATGGGCTCAAGAATGTTAGAATAATCTCAATCGTAATATCCGTGAATGTTCTGATTCTTAATTCAACAGTGGAGAGCTGTAAGGTTATTGATGTCTCAGAAACTCTGGTAGGAAAAATGCAGAAGTCTGTTCTGCTTGATACAGCTCGCATAGTACGCCAAACGCTCCAACATACTTGGTAAATACTTTATAAATAATAGAAAATTATTCCAAAAGGTTACATAAATTTTGCCCCTCTTCGCATAAGCTATCCGCAATTGCGTGAAAAAGATAATAATAATAGAAATAATAATCATAATAATAATAATAATAAGACAGAAAGAGTAAAGAGGCTTAAATAATTGATGTGGCAGTGCCTCTTGATGAGAATCTTGTGAGTACCACTGCCGAAAAGAAAAGAAAACACCAGCCCCTGTCAGTTGAACTGACAGATATGTATAAATTAAGGAAGGTGGTGATAATCCCTATAGTAGTGTCTGCCAATGGACTGGTCACAAAAGAATGGAGACAAGCAATGGAACAACTGCAGTTGGAGAACTGGCATATGAGAATAATTATGCAGAAAGCAGCAGTTCTTGGTACAACTAATATTGTAGGTAAGTTTCTAAGCCTCTGATCTGAAGAAAAGTGAATGAGTCTCTGCTTTGAATTGCAACTATTTTAGTCTTGAGATCAGAATTGATCTCCGGCTAATTTGTTATTAAGACAAAAAATATTTTTCAATAATAATAATAATAATAATAAAAATAATAATAATAATATTGAGTGACCTGGTTGGCTCAGGTCTGGTGTCAGAGTTTTCAGGTCGCAACTCATCAATTTCAGTGCCTCTGACACGACCTAACGACTGCTTTTCAGGCAGCCGGGACCGACGGCTTAACCGCCAATAGATATTATGTATCGAATTATATTCATAGTCATTCAATAGGAAGAATCAATATATGATACAAGTGAGAACAACAAAGCTTGGAGCTGGTAGAGGTGTTGAGTTTCTGAATAATTCATCACATTGGATTATATTTTTCAATATTTGCAAGTGTTTTCTGCTTCGTAGCTTACGGTGGTAGGTGTAGAGCTTTGAACATGTGAATGTGATGAATTTTTTTTCCTACTTTTTTCATCATTGTCACTCACTGCCTCAACAATTTACAATATTTTCAGAGACTGCTCAATGAATGAAGCCTGCAGCCAGTGATATACCTGTCAAGGAAATTGGACCATTTCGATTAACATGCAATTTACTTGGATTGAACTGGTAAAATCGGTTCGCTCAATTACATGCGGCCCTTGTAACGCATCTGAATAACAAATTAAAAGAGCAGAACGAGAAACATCATGACATGATTGGTTTGCAAATTGAATCTGCACATTTGGATCTCAACACTTGATGATTGGATGTTTGGACTCACTCCATGTAAATAGGCATGTTCATCATCGGCTGTTTTTGTTCAATTGCTTGTCGACAAAATCCGATTTGCAGCGGCGCGGTCCTTTGAGATTCGTGTTTGTGAGCTGGATGCAAACATTTGAATGACTGTTATGACGGTACTACGCTCTTTGAAACCATGTGATTGTTTCACTACATGTTCATCGCCTAAACAACTGGAATCATTTTCCTGGCAATTATCGGCTAATCAGTTTTGAAGAAAGTATGTGAATAATCCTCTCTGTGAAACTAACACCTTTTTTCTATAGGCAAGCATTCATTGATCATATTATTGATCAAGTACAGCTGCATGCCATTATCAGGATATGAGTCTTTTCCAGGTATGAGCAGAAGTCCCGTAGTTTAGCTAATCAGTATAATTTTGGCGACTCAAATAAAGAAGCTGAAGCTAGGAATAAAGCTCCACACTCAGCACTTTGTGTGCTTTGCTTTATGCTACTTGCTATATCCCGATGAAGTCGGGCATATTCGGTCAGGAAGATGATGCCTGCAGCATTAATCTGTAGAAGAATGTTGTGAATTCATAAACACCAACTCCACCTGCTTTACTATTGAGGAAAAATAGAATCAATTTAGTGTTGATGTACAAGAGCAATAGCCCTGTAAGATAGAATAATAGTGGACAAACTTTTTCAAAATTGCTTTCATCAAATGAAAAATGTTGCATTTTATTAGGCAGGCACTCCTTCAAGAAGATTGTGTTGATTGTATCATCATAATAATAAATAATTTGCTGTCTGGTCAGTCATATCCTAGAAGATGACATCATCCATGTAAGAATGAGAGAGCAGAGAGAAATTCTTGAACAGAGCAATCCAGGTAAAGAAGCACTAGCCACTTTAATATTGTATTTTCTGAAGCAAACTGGGCTTGAACTCAACAGAGATTCAAGTAAGTACTCTCGATCTCCTACTCTACAGCTTATCAGAGTGCAAAATATAGATTTCAAGTTGAGAAATTAATATCAACAGGGAAAGTTTGGTAATAATTATTGTAAGTGCCACAAGAATATCGTTTTATTACTCATTTCATCAGTTGGCCCACCAAGGACTAAATAGATGAAAGGAGACATAGTTAAAGGGGTAGATTCATTTCTTCGAGGAGCACTCTATTCAAAGTTGAGTGCACATCTTTGGCACTTTCGATTAGAAGGGAGCGTGTGAACTGTCACGTGTCACCCTCACACCCTTAAACCCAGTCTATGCCAAGTCTTGAAGCCTAGGGCGATGTGAGCCCTAGATGATGCATTTCCTCGGGGAGACTGCTTGCTGCTTCCACCTACAATGAGCTGCCCTTTGTCACTCACCCGGCGGCGGATTCTCTCTTTCGACACAAGAGTGACATTAACAATCAGAGGTTGAACAGGCCCCAGAATTAAAGGCCATCAATTACATGATTGAGCTTCATGGATTCATCTACATCTATCAATGATCAACTAGTGTGATAGTGATGGAGGTAATGGGAGTGAAATGTGAAGTCTCCAGTTACAAGCAATTTGATGCTCATTGGGAGAAAATTATCAGATACAACTTGACTTGATTCTATACATTATAGACTATTGTGAAGTATTCCACAATAGGAAGTATCATAGAGTAAAATTACACATAAAAATATTTTTCGAATAAAACTGATACAATGAAACCTCTATAACTAACTGTGGAACTGGAGCCACTCCGTAATAATAAGAATCCAGATTAACTGTTGAATGGGGAAAAACATAATAAAAGGAATTCATCGAGTTGTCCAGTTTAAAAACTCGTTAACTCCAACCAAGATTATTCATTTATTCATCTAACTGAGACAATAACACATAATCATACAATGATTGGAAATGGAAAAACATGCTTCCTAGCCCTTACTATTCCATTCCCGAGTTTTGACTGGAAATTAGTTCAAAGGAGGTTAGATTTGTCAGAATTTTAATTGAAAGTTAGTCTAATAGTTGTTATGATTCGTCAGAACTTCCAAACACAATATTTTGATCCCAAAATAATTTTGAATTCGGAATAATAATACAAGAAATTGAGGCAAACACTCCACTGTAGTTATGAGTTAAAAACTTGGAATGTACAAAAAGAACTTGAAAGAAATGAACATGCATACTAGAGAAAATCAATTCATCTTCATTCAGAATACAAGGTGATTTGAAAAACACATGAAGATAATGAATTTAAACATTCAACAATACACATAATTTAATTGCATTTCAGGTAAGCCACAGTTCATCAACTGTTGGAAAATAATTTAGATTTGTTGAAAAATCTAACCACGTTATGAGACCTCAGAGATGGTTGGGTCCGGGTGGGTGAAGTTCTACTGTAAATCAACTGCTCGCAATTATCTAGTAAAAAAATGAGGCATCCCAATATGCATTAGCTACTATTATGAATAGGAAATTCAAGATCCAATTCTCCAAATGATGGTTTATCAACAGAATTAGAGAAACTATTCAACACATTTCATTCAACACTTCCAATGGGGGGCTATATGATCTTGAAGAGAGGAAAGCAGAAATGGTTACAAGTAGAACCGTGTTTTATTGATGAAAATGGATCATAATATTATTGTAAACGCTACATTACTCATGGACAACCACAATTCTTTGCAAGGGGATGAATTTCCATATCATGGTACGGTGATTTTTGATATTATATTATTTTAAAGAAACAGATTGAGTTTCCTTTCCCCATGATTGAAGAGAGTAAAGGCTTTTCATTTCGATGCAAGTGTCTGAACATGCAACCTTCAACAAAATCACATTAAGTCACGTGTTCCTGGACCAGCTGAACTTAAATTGAACGTGCCATTTTGTTGTGATTCGTTACGGGATATTAGCTCTTGGAGCAGGGCTCAGTGCATGTCGTCAGAGACTTGACACTTACTCACGACAACAACGGAATTTCCCTGTGGGAGAACGCTTTAAACAAGTGAAATGCCAAGATAACGACTCATCAGGGGATTCAAAGTTTACATTCTCTTCGATTGGAAGTACCTCCAAGTATCCAACTGAGTCAACTTCAGAGCGATTACACATTTACTTATAAAAATATAATTATGGTTATGGAGTAAGATATCTCTTACCAGATATCTTAAGACAGTCTAATATTGCTGATAAAATTTGGTTCTCCATCGATTGCGCTTATCAATTATTTCAATCCTTTGTTGTCTCTTTCCAACCATAGTTCTGCTCAATGAACAATAATTAGTAAAATTATCTCATTAATACCCATTACGAGTTTTAGAGTTCTACTCCATTGGGATCTATGGAAGATCTTGGCTAGCATTCTCGAGTATCTTTCTCGTTAATCTCCTCTCAATCACTCTTGATAAAGAGTCACACAAAAGAAGATTAATTCATTATACAGAATAAGTTACATGATCTCAATTAAATTGATAGTGAGTAGAAGCATGTTGGTGAAATATTCTCTACTCCTAGACAAACAAAGTGAAAGAATCAATCAAAATATTGTGTCCTATTGCTTTATAAACTGTATCATTCCAAGTTTGTTCCTCAAACTTGATTTATCCTTCCAAATAAATCATTCATTCTTCAGCGGAGCACTGATAGAGAAAGTTTCATCTTCTAAAGATAGTAATCCCAAAGCGGTTTCATCTATAGCACCCAGTCACAGAAAAAATTTCCACTATCTCTTCTATTCAGGATGAGACTCTAATTACTACATTCCTCAGGATTCCCTCTTGTTGTAACCATGTAACGTGATGAATTCACTATCTAGTTGGATGGTATTCATCTTCGAGGAACGAGGGTCGTTAGAGTAGTTCGTCAACGTACGCAATGGGTTTCCTGGGTTTCAAAATTATTAAAGTTGGGTCCGAATGGGCTGTGCTGCACATGTGCGTCACAAGCGCGCGGCAACACTAATTAGAGATATCAATTCGTCCTCGACCTTGAGTAATGTCTCTGGCGACAAATTAACAAGCCGAAGGGTGTGAGAGTGAATTGGAAGAGGGAGGAAGTTAACGTAACGAGGGAAACACAAACCCCTGCCGTGTCACAGAGTGAGAAAAAAGCATCGAGTGAAAGGAGCTTGCGGATTTATGTTCTGTGACGTCACAAATTATAAACGGCAACAGCTGTTGTTTTGATTCATGGCCCGAAACACACGGTCGGCTTCCATTTTCCACCTTCACACTGGCCGCCCGTTAGCGCTACAGTCATCTCTCTGTTAATTACTCTTGTCGTATTCCCTTTTATTTGCAGCTCACGATACAATCCGCAGCGACCACTCCCGGCTCCCGGCTCCGGCTCCCGGCTCCCGGCTCCAGGCTCACACTTCTCTCGAAAAATTGCACCTCCACAGCTCCCGGCATGATCGAGTGCTCTCGCAGTTTTGTAAAATGAAATACAAAATTACTTTCCACCGCCAGATTACACTCGCTTGACTCATCACGCCTTCCATTATCGCTTAGCATCAACCATGAATCTTCTCTCCTTTATTCTTTTTCGCATCCAGTTCGTGCATGGGTTTGTGTGCTTGTTGATTAGCTTTTTGATATGCTATCTTTCTCGATATGATTCATAGATCGGAAATATATTATGTATAATTCAATCAATTTTATTATTATTTAATCAAACGGATGTGTTCGAATGGTACAATTCAAAAATAAAAATATGATTTAAAATCAATTAAAATTGATCTGTTGGAGCTCCGACAAAAAATAGTGTAATCACAAAGTCATAAAAGTGTGGCAACAATTCATTGTCCAACAATTTGAACGAGCGTTTTTAAATTGATAGATTGAAGCTAAGACGGAAAATAGTGTAATCGCAGAGTCATCAAAGTGTGAATACAATAATTGATTGTCTAACAATTCAAATAATAACTTCATAAATGATCTCTGAATTATTTAAATTCTTTCAATCTTTGGTCAGTTTGTTACCTTTTCCATTCCAAAGTGATCGAACAAAAACCTAATATTCGACATTTTAGAAGAGTCTATCATGTTTGAAGTATGTTTTGTATCAGTTGAATGAATATTATACCCGTGAGAATATCAGAATTCGATTATGAGCTGCAGTATCATGAGAATAATTCGATAATCATCTCAATGAGAGAATGTTGGAAGTGATCCTTCCTCAACAGGAGTTCACAATGTCAAAATAACTATTATCTTTTGATTATTCAAATAATTTAATTTTCAGTAGAGACCATAATGCCTTTAATAACACTTGTGGAAATAGTCATGGATGATTCAATAGGCAAATTTCTAGATGTCGGAATGCAGGACACGGAGCTTCCAGCCATCCACGGTACTGTTTTCACACAATTCCCGCCAGTTTACGAGTAAATGGATGAAAAGTTCGATTTGAGTTGAGTCGAAAGGTAATCGATAAATTCACTCACATCATAAGTTCATGTTATATCAGGAATCCTATATGTATTTATCATGTTCTGTTGTTACGAGGACAATGTTGTTCTGATAAAGTAAATCCGCAAAACATGTGGGCTATTGAAGGTCCTTTGAAATTGCATTTTGTCAACTATACCTTCACGTCAACTCGACAAAGTCTCATTAACAATCTGAATCGCGAGCCTTTTAGTCTCTGATGTATTCGAACCCTTCCTACAATCACAGGCCGTGAATATGGCATATCCGTATGTATTTTGAATTGACATACCTATTGATGCATCTCCTATGATATTGCATACGGTGCTCTCTAATTCTCTATTTCAATCTAATTCATATATATATATATATAGATTTTACGGTGAATCACCGCCTTCCTTCTTTTAGTCGGATTTTCCATGTTTGTCGGTCATT
The DNA here is from genome assembly GCF_014356525.2 of Nilaparvata lugens. NCBI lineage: Eukaryota > Metazoa > Arthropoda > Insecta > Hemiptera > Delphacidae > Nilaparvata > Nilaparvata lugens. The sequence continues at coordinate 29,570,074 of NC_052506.1, forward strand.
CCACTCCCCATCTGTGAGATTTCTAGCCTCCATGGCGTCGTCCACCTCGTCTCGCCAAGATCGCCTTGGCCTCCCTCGCTTCCGTCCACCCAATGGGCTCCAGTCCGTCACAATTCCGATCCACTTACTTGCACTAGCCCTTCTCACGTGCCCATACCATACCAGTCTCCTGTCATCAATGAACTTCATTTTATCCGATTGAACTTTCATTCTGTTCCTAATCTCTTCATTCCTTACTCTATCCAACCTGGTGACCCCGCAACACCTTCTCCAATACTCCATTTCCACAGCCAGAATCTTACCCCTACTTCGCTTGTTCGTCACCCATACTTCTGCACCATATGTCATTATGCTCCTGACTATTGTATGGAATATCATCTGTTTGGTCTTTCTGTGGATACTCTTACTCCAGATTATGGGATGCAGTTGTCTTATACAACTTCTAGTTTGCCCTAGCCTTCTCTTTATTTCTTCATCTGTACCCCCGTTTTGCGTAATAGTATAACCCAAGTATTCAAATTTATCTGTGCCTTTAATTTCAATGTCATCGTCTACTTTGAGATTCTGCGTGACTTCACTATTTGTTTGCAAGTACTCCGTCTTGTCTAGGTTTATTTCGAGCCTCGCATCCTTGTATTCTTCATTCAGCCTACGCATCATGTAACTGAGATCTTCTTCATCCTGGGCTATGACCACTTGATCATCTGCAAAGCAAAGGGTGAACAGATGCTCCTCCCTCATAGGTATTCCCATTCCCTGACATTTCCTTTTCCATGCTCTCAAGGTGTCTTCCAAATAGATTTTGAAAAGAGCTGGGGACGTACTGCAGCACTGAAGTAGGCCTTTGGATGTTTCAAATGGTACTGTAGAGATGTTTCAAATGGTTCTGTTTGTAGAGTTCCTTTGTCGCCCTTATAATACTTGATGATATTTTGAGGTTTTCCATTGCTTTCCACAACTTATTCCTGGGGACGGTATCATACGCTTTTCGGAGATCCACAAATGCCAGGTGTACTGAACGGTTTTCTAATTCAATTCTCTATAATTCAATCCTCTATTCTAAATGTAGGTCATACTCTGATAACACACATCTCCATAACTGTAACAAGACCAATGAAAAAATATGCCTTCATATTGATGGAGTTCAAATAGGTTGCAGAAATCGTTATAAAGATTAGAATTGTTAGTTCAAAGAGGGCTTTCAAGGACGATTTTTTCCTTCACAGTTCGATTCTCAGAACAAAAGAGTTACAATAACTTGAAAATCCGACCAAAGAAAATTTGTATTGACCATGAATGTGAGATTCAAAGAGATGCGAGAAAGATCTAGTTAATGACTTCATCATGAGAAACACAATTCTACCTACATATCGAAGGCCTCTCCATGATCCAATGATCTACAAAGAGGAAAATTTCTATTTGCATCGCATTCAAAGCTGTTTAGAGTTTCTTCCATTCAGTGAATATACAGTTTAATAGACAACCCTTATAATAAAAACGATTTATTACGAAAGAGATTAATGTGTTCTTGAGCTCAAAACTATGGGACTTGTCACGTGGTATTTTAGCACCACAAAATATTTTTGAAATGAACTATTGAGCTTTAATGGGATTATAAAATAGAAAGAAAAAATAACCTAGTCAAAGTACCACTCAAGTAAAATCGAATGTTATTAGTAATAAAGAGTGATTATATTATCTAAAGCGATAAGAAAATCATGCAAAATTGTAATTCAACAATAATGAGGATTCATTGGCAGAATTAAAAATTATAAAGCGGCTTATTTATTATTGGCAGATCATGAGAAATAAAAGTTTGCATGTACATTTGAGGTTAGAATTGTTTGTTTTTGTTTTAAATGAATCAATCGATCTAGGATAAATCGATAGTTATTTGAATCAATACCTAACGAATCAGCTGATTGCTCGATCAACCAGTATCAATTGAATTATAAAGTTTACTCACAAAATATGTATTATATACACTAGGGAATGTTTATGTAAATAAATAGGGACAACTATTATTGCTGCATGAGTATTTATTGCAATCTAAAAAAAGTATGAAAACCAAGAGTACACAAAGCTCATATAAAAAATTGAATGTACACTACTTGATAGTATCGTATATTGAGATTTATTTATTGGAATAATCTAAGACAGTCACTCCATTTATTTATATAAAAACTTCTTATTTATCTTTCTATAACAAAGTTGGAGAAACCCTGAATCTGAAGTAACCAATTGTATTGAGTCTTACTAAAATTAGAGAGCCAATCAGAAGGAAGCTCACAAATCGTTCAAGAAAGAGATGAATTTTTCTGGAAATCATTCTCTTTGGCTTGTGATCCCGATCTGTGAGGACGCACATAAAAATTAGGGTTCTTTCTTCCTATTAAATTTTAAAATTATCAAGCCAATCCCTTTTTTAAATGTAAACTATTTGTAATTAATGTTTATTTATCTGTGAACTCAGTGTTGTTAAAGAGTTCTCAATTGTAATCTGTTCCCATAAATATATCTTTAATACTGAAAGAAAATTATAAGAAATCTGGACGACGCGCGAGCCCAGCAGAGATGAAAAGGACCTGCATAATTAATTATTGGAAATAATTAATTTACTCTACAAGACCTTCAAGAACATTATTACTGTGAAGGTTTAGTTCAAACGAGCTCGTTTTTTAAAGGCCTTTCAATAAGAATTGGGGAATTGATCAAAGCGCTATATAAATTAATTCAAGTTTAAAAAATTCGCAACGTGTTGAGTGCTATCATATAGTCTATAAGAACGTTTTAGGAATTTATTTGATTTATGTAGGAAGCTTACTTCCATGCACGGCACGAACTCATAAAAATCCTGAGATCATTGTATGATTAATTATTATTTGCTCATTGATTGAAGTATGTCATGTTAAATCTTCAAACCGAACAGGTTTTAAGTTGTAGAATTTTGAATTGACTTGAAGTCCACGTATCAGTATCAAATACAAATTTATAATTTTCAAAGCTCACAACGGTGAATGCTATTAAGCCTTGTGATAATCATTCAATTTATAGAAAAGAACTTATTTAAAGATGATTATAGATATAAGAATATTTTATGGGAATATATTTTGTGTTTTATGTCAGCATACAAAATCATTGAAGTTTTTATTATATCCTAATTCATCTCGTGATATACAGTTTGAGCTGTCTTAGTACCAAGAAAAAATATTCTGCAGCACATAAAATTAGTGAATCAATTAATATTGATCTTATTAAGAGCATTCAGTACTTATCATCCTTTGATGATAGTCATACTGGTCCGCCGGGAAAACCATATCGATAATTATATTAATAAGGTTCCAGTTATATCATATAAGGATCCAGAGAGTTTCAAGAGCTGGCGTTGTAAGTTCTAAGGAATTTCAGAAGGATAAATTGGTGAATACCTGTATTCATAGCGAGCGTTTTAAAAATCAACTAGAAAAAAAACATAGTTGGTCTTCATCATTCTCGATTGGATACATGGTTACTAGTAATCAGTCATCAACTATCTTTTTTATTTCCTTATACATTCTTCAACATACAGTCTTCAGCATACATTCTTATACAGTTCTCTTCAAGAACTTCACGGAAGCAGCGGTAAGAATTAATGATCACCAGTCATTGAACCCTGTGGTGATTAATTATATTTGGAAAATTCATGCATCTACCACTGAGCTAGAGCTGCGGTTTGAACCCAGCAATTTTGTGAGCCGGACGGCCTTAACTTTTTGCGAATTTATTCGCAAAATAGGGACTTTAGCAGCCGCTCTTATAAATATCATGTATACCGCATCATCTGTAAAGGATTTGCAATTTACCACTTCACAGACTGTATGACAATATTAAAATCTCGTGCATTGTTCCTCAATAGACTGAGTGGACAGCTAATTCTAATAATTTTATTCAATGATATCGTAAATTTTGCTTTGAATGAAGTTCTCTACATAGAGAATAGTAACAGTAGGAAGAGATAGCGGAGAGGGTCTTGATGATGCAGAAATGGGATTGGGTATTTCTCTTTTGACAAGAGGTGAGTGATTTGAAGGCTTTGAAGTTATTCAAATTTATACCCAGAAATAGACTTTAAAATATCATTGGATATCAGATAATTAAAAGGTTTTCATAATAATTCAACAATGCTGTGAGACTGAAGCATTGATAAGTATCATTTGCTCCTTTTCACGAAGTATGATGAATGGACAATTATAGCCTGAGTAAAGAAGGGGCCAAAGCTGAATAGACGCATTGCATTGTTGAGCAATTAGATTGTGTAGGCAACGTGTTAGCCTGTACGATATCAAATTAGAGAGCAACAATACTGACTAGATTCCACAGATTGGATTCTGGCACTGCGACAAGAAAGTCAGTTTGAGATGCAAATTGCAAATTAGTTGTATGAGTGTGTGTGGGTGTAGGGGTGCGCAATGAGGTTGCTGCACTCAGTGAGAGAGAATAATATTGAGAGGGTATGAGTAGTAAACGCTTGGGAGATCATGCAAAATAGCAGGAAAGTGATGATTGAATAGAAACTTGACTAGGATAAAAAATAAACTTGACTGTTCTCCACGCTAGTTTCACTTAGTATATATTTCCAATTTCTTTTTTTGGAATTCAAATGCTTTTTCTAATCATGCTTCTATTTAATTATAGCTTCTCTCATTTTAAGATAGCTTACCGGCAAACTAACTTAATAGTCCATGATAATTTATTTAAAAATTCGACTGAGTCGATTTTTATTCAATCCATGATTTTTGTTGATCGATGAACAGCGACGATTATGTTGGATGCAATAAGGGCGTATGTCCTGAAACGTGATTTTATGAGGAACTGTTTCAAAGTTTTCTGTACATTGTAACTCTCTCTGTTTCTTTCGAGATAGAAAAATGCAACAATATTCCAGTCCACATATATTTTCAAATGTGAAATATGAAAATCCTGATGGCCAACTTGATTAGCCATTTAATAACAGTGCATTTTTGTAAATGCTTGCAAACACCCTTATTGTATAGAAGTGAGGTTTTGTGATGAAGTAGTCGTTTTATCTGATTAAGATTATCTATTCGCAATCAAAGTGAAGAAAATCATAGAAAATTGAAGAAAATTGTTCATAATGGTATATTTTTACATTATGTAGTTATTATTTCATCAAACTTCTTCGCAGGTCAACTCTAATTCAAACACAGAATATACGGGAAACAGCTTCTATGTTGACTTTTAATGGAAGTTGTACCAACCTAAAATATTGAAAGATAATAATGATATCATTTTATGTTAAATGAGCACCTTCATATATTATTAACTCATTTTTTCAAATCTTATTGATTTTATGCAAAAAGGGCTGTTTCAGAAAATTTTTATTCTCTTCATAACTTCTTAATTTTTACTCCTTAATACTATTATTTTTTTCATATTATTCATTGATGATAAAATTTCCAGCAATCTGAAATCCGTCTCTTATCATCTCACTTGTCAACACGGAGTAATCTCGATTCTTCTATTGGATGATGACTACTTGAAGCCAGCTCCACTGACAGACAGTAATGAACTCTATTTTGTAATGTTTTGTAATTTCGTAATCAATTCATCACATTACGTTCTCATAAGCCTGAAGCTCATGACGAGCCATCATCCTCCAAAAAACGAATCCACCGACCCTTTCTTATGCTATAAATTCATATTACTAGATAACTAGTAGTTCTGTGAACAGTAAACCTCACGCAGTATTCTCATCCACAAGTACCAGATGTCAACTGTTTTAAATGTTAACAAATTCAGTTCACGTTTGAATTTATATTCCATAATGTTATAATTCATCCAGTTCCGTGATGATCTTTCTATCTGATGAAAATTATTTTTTTAGAATCAAAAATATCATTATTTAGTTCATTTGTTTATTCCTATTCACCTATTAAATTAGTTTTTTCGAATGTGAGAATATTGATACTGATGGGCACGCATAATAATACCATGACTGCAAAACAAAAAATTTTGAAACCAAAGTCCTTAAAGCTGCGATTGGACCAAATTTATTTAAAAAATGTTAATAACTCAATCCTTTTAGATTATATCAGATTGAACATAACTTATCATACACATGATGAACAAATATGTGTTTGTCAACTTCCGTTCAATCTAAAAGAATCTATAAGGATTAAGTTATAACCATTTTGTTAATAACTTTGGTGTAAACCCAGCTTAAAGATGCATACCTCTTTAATGTCTTTGATTGAAACTATAGACCTTGAACGAAATAAAATGTTTTTTCCTCCACCTACTGTCTAAAGTACTTACTTTACTTCCAGAAACATAATACTAAAGTGTCAATTTTTCGCTCTCGGTGGTAAAAAACAGAAAAACTCCCTAGGGAGGAAAAGTGACTACATTTAAATAACATGGGAAGCATATCTATTTTGAAAACTTACATTGTAATAGGTTAGAAGATCTAACCACAGATGAGGAAGCATATAGAGTAGTCATTAAACCAACTAAATTCAATACCTCAACCATACATTTAATCAATATATGAAATTTATGTTTGTGTGCTAAAATTATTACAAACTTCATATCACTATACTAAAAAAATTATAATTTTTTTCATTCCATGTTATTCAAAATACCAGCCAACGAATATTCCTCATTAACTAATCAAATTTGAAACGGGAACTTCATCATAGCTGTAGTAGTGGCGGCCATTGTTGTTACAACTCTTACCGACAGATAGCGCTGCCGGCGGAGAACTGCATGTGATTACAAGCCAGCTGTTCCTGTTTACTTTTTAGATTATGTTGTAACACATTGTTTGGTCACGTACGTTTTAAAAAATTAATTTATTCGAAGTTTTTATGAAAATGTAGGTGGAGGAAAAATTTGTGTTTATCATGAGTGAGAAATATTTTTTCTCCCTTAGGAAAATTGTTGCCCTCGGCTTCGCCTCGGGCTTCGAACTTTTCTCTCGAACTATTTCCATCTATTGATAGTCATGCTATTCAAATTATTCATATTGATTAACAGGATAGTTCACGGTAGGCCTGTTTATTCTAAACCGGCTATAACCTCAAAGATATTTCATAATAATCATTGATTTCTGTGCAATTATATTCCTCCAATTCAATCCAATCTAACAATCTATGGGGTTGATTTCATCAAGACTTAATTGAGAGTTCTGCTTTTGAATACTCAATCTTGGATCGCTTTTGTAATCTCTACGGCTGGGATTGAAATTTCACAAACCGCTCTCATGTCTATTCAAATAGACGTTATCATTCCAGCTACAGATTATCTCTCCGCTAATTGAGTAGACTCTATTTCCAGTGAGAAACTTGACTAAAATTTATATTAATTTGACGAATTTCGTTGAATATTCGTGGTGTTCTGAAGTTGCAGTGCCAAGGAATTCCAGTTCTTGTTTTGCTTAAGATAGTTGTGGTTGTTCGTTCATAGGGGAGTAATATTACAAATATGGAGACGGTGAACTGAAAGCATACATTATAGTGCATTAGACTAATGGATGGAACTGCTTAACTAATGTTGCAGTCGAGTGACTCGTTCCCTCTAGCCTATCTCTCTAAGCCCGTGACTGGGAATCAGTTTCAGCTTCCGCTTCAAATTCCATGCAACTTATATACCTTACATCATAACTGAATATAGGTTACGTATTGTGAAGGAAGAGTCCTTTGCAATTGCTTTTTGCATAGTACTACCACAGATCTAACTGTTTACTTAGTCTATGGTACTACTTATAATCATAAAAATTTAAATAAGTTATGGCAATTGGGATGATAATGATTTTCTAGAGAAAAATGATGAAGTGAATTGAAAATGCGAACAGAACGAGTGGGTCGCAATGTAGATTTAGTTTCGATCGATGACACTAATCAACTGTGAACGATAGAAGCATGTCATAAGTTATATACATATAAGACAATAGATTTAGGAACTGTAGAGTAAGCACTTTGTACTAGTATTTAAACCTCTGTAAGATTATTTCTCGTGTCATTCCGTTACCAATAGTCATGCTGCCATTATGTACGTGTTTTATTTGTTAAATAAATCTTTTTAAAAAGTGAGTTGCGCGTTCGTTTATCTTATCTATAGACGTCGGCGTACTCGATCCCAATCGCGACCTACACCGATAGCTTAACATCGAACAGGTCACATCGATATAAAGATGTCAGTCAGCTAGCGTTCTATCATCTCTATAAATTATACATATCAATGACTCTAGATGTTTCATCATTGCACATGGATCTTCAGCATGATTAACTCGTTCTGTTCTCACCTCTAGAACCAGTATACTACTTACTGTCTTCGCAGTTCAAATTTTGTCTCACATAATCAATCTAATGATCAAATAAGTTTAAAACTATGAATAATGAAATTTCTGGATCTGTAACTTTGAAATGAAACACTGTTATTGAACTGATAAAATTTCTATTTACAAGCACATAATGTGCTCTTCTACCACTTATTAATTGATTTTGTGAAATGATTCCTATCTGATTACATCATGGAATCTGTAGAAATTCATCAAAGCTACTAGATCCTATCAGCACTTCATATCAACTGGTTCATCCATTCCTAATGTGAAACATAGGTTGACAAATTTTGAAACAGAAATTGAACTGCGAAGACACTAAGTAGTATCCTTATTTAGTAGTACTATCACTTATTCACTAGTACTATCCTATTTCCCCTAGGACTTTAAAGGTCCTGGGATCAAACAAGATATATTATGCTTCCAAAATGTTTTGATTTGCACAACTCCCAGAGAGCAAACTCAATGTTGACTTTTCGAGATCATTCACAGTAGCTGAAAGTATAGTTCAGTTAAGTTCAAGTAAGGGAGAGATCAACCTTGAAGAAAGATTCATGTGACAGGGATTCTCATGGAAGGGGTGCAAAAGATGAGTTGAAGGCAAGGAGGAGGGAACAATTCATCAGGAGACAAGGACCCAAGAGATTGGGTTGATGCGAATTGGATGGTGGAGAGTTTAGTTCTGGAACCTCTTCCAGTTCACCCTGTTTTGCCTGAAGGAATGCTTTCGGAATTCAAAGGTCTCTTCTCTTTATTGGTATGAAGGAGGAAAGAACAGTGAAGGGTGCAACGCAGCAATGAAGAGAAACTCGGCTCTAAGAATTGCGAATGTGTGAGAGCAGATGATAAGAGATGAGAACCTTGCGGAGAAAAAAATTTGTTTTTTGAAAGGGGAGTGAATATTAGTTGTGAACTTTGTCGTGTGTATTTGTTCAGTATATTAAGAGGGTTCACCGTTCACCATTCCACATGTTACCCTTCTGTGCTTACTTATGATGAGAATGAATTCCCTTTTTCAATTTCATTTGAATACGTTTCCAATATTCCATCATTTATCAAATGCGACAGGCATACTACATGGAGCTTATTGCGAATTATTCAAATAAGCAACGTGAAGGATTGATCTATCATAGTTTTGTTGTCAGTAGTGCCAACTTCAAAAGGGTGAGTTGCTCCCACTCCAATTTAAAACCCCATCGGTTTCATTCAAACATAATTCAGCGACGGATTTTCGCTGATTCGAATGACATTAAAATATTATTTTCATTGATAATAGAGAACTACTAGTACTTATAAGAGATTATTTTGAATAACTGTCGAAATCGCTAAATGAAAAGATTTTATAGGTCTCTAGCAAACAGCTGCTTTGTTATCGCCGGGTGCGATATCAACAAGTGAGAGATTAGATAATAGCGGGTATCCTGGCTACAATTCAAACAGCCAAATAGAAAATAATTTTATTGCTATTTATTTAATTATATAAAATAATGAATTTTTGAGGTTAGACTCTATGATACTTACTGGTTGGCAACCTAAATAATCGGTCAAACTGTATAATTTGAAATTTAGCCAGACACCTATGACAAATTTAGTTGTAAACAAATAGCATTCGCTTAAGATGTGACCAGAGGATTTGGTAACCGCATGGCATGTTATTGTAAAAGAAAAAACAATTCAATAAACATAAAAATATTTATCATGTCAAATGAGCATGTACAAAATTAGTAAAATAAATAAAAATATTAAGGAAGTATGTATATTCTTTTAGGCGCATGGATACATTTGTAATTTTGTAATAAGCCAATCAAAATGCAATAACTGACTGGGGGTAAAAGCGAGTCGATTCAAAAATAAACCTAATTATTTAAATAAATGATAAGAATTTGTAAGTTATTACTACTCAGTTCATGTACCAGATGTAATTTGAGTGATTATAAAGTATAACGTGTAATATTTATGTAATAACCTAGCAGATTGACACGGACTATTTTGATTATGTAATGGCATAGTAGTTGAATATTTAAATAATATGCAAATTTGGAATACAGAAGTATGATCGTAGAGAATAGGGGTAGATGAGAGCTCACTTGCTTGCTAGAGGCACAGAGGAAAGAAACACTACTCTGTATGCTTATTCCATGCTACAGGTCACCAGGAACAGCCACCAATTTTATAGAGCACAAGTCCCTTTGTTAATAATTGTACATTTGAAAAGTTTAAGTTCAAATTCAATAATTAATTTCATAAGACTAAGTGAGGCCATATTAAGGCGTGAGTCATACAGATATTTTATTATTCCCTTGAAGAGGATGACTTCAGCCACCAGAAAACCTAAGACGACGGAAGAATTTGGATCGCCATCACCATCTTGTGAATTTTGACACGTGAGTTATATAGTTAAAAAGAAATATATCGAGGCCGCCCTCAGTGCTTTGAGTGAAACAAGATCTGTAAAGCTAGCTCGTCGAAAGGTTATTCAAATATTGAAATTAATATCAAACTTGTCTTGAAACGTAAAAAGGGATTTCTTTTAATTAAGAACGATATATCAGATTTACATGTTTAAGTATGCACAGATGAAATATTTAAATTTTGATGTAATAATTTATATGCTCACTATATCATTCTTCTATTAGTAAATTATAAAGATATAAATGAAGCTCATGTTCACTGGATAAATTGATTTATCTAATTTCCACCAGAGGCCGAACCTTTAGCCCTGAAAAATACATATTAATATATTAAAGATTTATAATTTATAATTAGTATTCATATTAATTTGGAAAGAAGGTATTTAAGATTTTATTCAACAAGCAACAGCAAGTCGATAACTGAGCTGCATAATTTAAATGCTTATGATTGATGATTTAAGAAGCACATGGTGATATCTCGTGCTAAAAGCAAAGCCAAATAAGTGAGCTATCTGTGATATTTTTTTCGATATATATATATATATATATATATATATATATATATATATATATTTGTTCTTTATTTATTTTTTATACTTGTTGCTCTATATATTTATTTATTCGTTGATATTTGTGTAATATATCTGTGTCAATATTTGATGGTGCATCCTTTATTTATTTCCCTACCTCCATGCATGACCAATCTCGTTATAACCTATTTAGTTACCAGTATTAAAAAATTATCAAGATTACCAGCCAACTATATCCTTCACCGAATGAGTTGGGGAAAGCAGCGATATACAGCATTGATTATCAAATCTTTGGGAATAATACGTTCCCGAGATTTATATAAATTATCCAGTATCAATAATACAGTATCCAGTATCTGATTTGAAGAATCTTAAGGTCATAGTATTAAGTTGCAGCAACATAAATTACTACATCTGTATTTATGGAATTCAACAAATCAGTCACAGAAATTATGAACTGTTGGAGCGGCCGACGTCAGTAACCAGCAAAAGCAGAGAACTGCGGAAGCTCCTGGGAGAGGCAGTAAGAAATTGGTATTATTACTATTCTACCAACCAAAAAAAAGGGTTATATATCTTATTTCATGCTCTACCGACTGCAGCCAAGCAGGGCAACACGTTACTGGAAGAAATAACGTGACATACCCTTTGTTATTCTTCCACATAAACACGCCTAGTTTCGAGCACTTACGCACTTAAGTCCTGTTTATATATAAATACAATAAAAGGGTGCTAGTAGTAATCCATAATATTATACAGGAAGTAATCAGCTCACACATGTACGGGATAGGAAATACACAAATGACGCAACTACTGAACTGATTACTTGAAATTTCTCATTAATATTCTGAATTTTATTTCAGATTAATGAAAATAACTTGAATTGAGAAAAGAGGTCAGATCTAACATATGAAGGATTAGGTGAAATTTGAATGTTTATGAAGAGTCTTGTAATCCTTCCTATTTCAATTTCCTTGTTGAAAGTTGGAAGCATTGAGGGTGATGATTGGACTCCTCGCTTAAATCATGGAGCTTCGGTCAGAAATCAAAACTCACACCAAGCATAATCCAATACATTCATATACACTCTTCATCTTCCCCATCGTAATCGTATTAGACTACGTGAACCATTTCGAATGATATGAGAGTTGAGAATTATTCAAAATATTAAGTTGAAAATTACCTCTCCACAATGGATAACAAACCAGATCTCCAAGTGCAGGAGAAAATGAACAGCTTAATCACATTCTCAAACTATTAATTACTGAGTCGTCAAGTGAATCGACATAGAATCACTTGGCAAATAAGCTTGAGTATCTATGAGCAACAAGATCAAAGATCAAAGTGAATAGGTTGTCGTTGCTAGTTACTGAGCGTCTGACCACATGCTTTCCACTTGAGAAACCTCATTCAAAGAGCAAGTATGCAGACGGTGAATATGCAAATGACAATGAACTATGATTCGAGCGTTTGCCTGCCTGTGCGTTAATTACAACCTGACGACAGGAGCATAAACCAATTCTAACTAACAGTTCATCGGTTCTCAAGAAGCTGCCAGACCTCTGCTCAACCACATTCTCCTCATTCTACTCCGAGATACAATCAATTTCTGTATAATATAATATGTTCAGAATATGATGTTCAGGTCTATGAATAGAGGTCTATAAAGGTCCACTGAGGTCTGTATTCAAAATTATGAAGTATTTGTATTTGTATGTGTTTGTGTGTAATTGTCCACCAATTTTTAGGCACAGGTTGAGATTGTTCATGAGCATAAAGGCGAACTTACACTGTAGCATACACGTATTAAGACATATGAAGCAAAACTCCTTTCTCAGGTGTACAATGTTGCAATAATGCACTCAGGCATCCGTTTGTCTCCATATTAGTCTATTCAAATGTTTGATCATTTCCGTATGTCTGCTGCATACGTCTGTGTGCTGCTGTGAACGTTCACCCTGAGTATGTAATTTGCGCTCATCTCATGGAATGATAAGTCGTGAAGAAAATAGCAACATTCTGGAGACACTGTCAACAGGTCAAGAAATGTTGAAAGTAGATCTTCCTAGCCGGATTATATTCAAAACTCCACTGAAATATGTTGTCAATGTTTGAGTCTGACATTTATTAGAGGAAGATGTGTCATGAAGTAAAAAAAATGTGACTCTTTTGAAGTTATTTATTGGCATAGGTTTGGTTCATTCTCAAATGAACTAGATTTGAATTGTTCCATCATACTCAACTGAATCTACTATTTTCTATCTGGCATTGACACTTCAATGAATAATTATACTCGTAATTGTTCAATTTTTATCTAACATTCATTTTATAGTATTTATCATGACAATAATTGTTTCTGAATTTCTTATCCTACTTGCTTTTCCTTGTTTGTACCATTTACTTTATCTCCCTCGACACATTCATTCGTCTTCATTACAGTCGCCTCTAATAAATAATGTCATTCCCCAGTAAAGGGGGGGATGACAACGTAGCTGAGTAGTGCTGTCAACTGGTCATCTCGGGTTGAAAGCAGTAGGGTAGTAATAGTAAAAGTTGCATGAAATTTATTAATTAGTTGCATGTTAAACAATCTTGAAAGCTGCAGCTGATTAATTATATTCTGTATAAGCATTCACTTCATACTGTCAGCATTGCTTGAGTGGAAGGCGTGGGAGTTTTTCATGAGAAATGCTTTCAGTTAAAATTGAATTTCACTATTACAATAATTATTATCATTTTTCATTACTATTTCAGTGATTTCGATTCTTGTTTTGTCATGACATTATACATTACAGAAGGCTATGCTCATACGAATATTGTCATAGGTTGATTATCTCTAGCACTCTAAACGAAACATGGTCCGAACTGACCTAAACAGAAACATCCGGTCTCACAGACCGGGGCTCTCTTAAAGTGTTATATTTGATATATTTTCTACTAAATATGAATTTAAATATCTTTCATTGATAAATTTCAATAATAGTAAAGAATAATATAGATTTCAGTTGCAAATTAAGTGATGGAAGAATAGAAAAAAATTTGGAAACATTGATCTATATATATAAAAGCGAAATGGCACTCACTCACTGACTGACTGACTGACTGACTGACTGACTCACTCACTCACTCACCCACTCACTCGCAGAACTAAAAATCTACCGGACCAAAAACGTTCAAATTTGGTAGGTATGTTCAGTTGGCCCTTTAGAGGCGCACTAAGAAATCTTTTGGCAATATTTTAACTCTGAGGGTTGTTTTTAAGGGTTTAAAGTTCGTCTTTTAGCATGTATATTCTTCTTCTCTCAATCTCTTAATAAATTATAATTGAAATTTCCATATCATATGTTACTATAGAACTATAATCTAGATAGGGTACCTCTTCGAAACAGTTGTTAACTGGCAACTAAATTAATAATTTTGTCAGGTTGGCATTAAGTTCGAGTTGACTTTGTTAGGTTGGCACAAAGTTGAAGATTTAAATGCATTTATCGCGAAAAAATTGATTGGGCACTGCTACTTCAATCCTGGGAATATTATATTACTAGCCGTCAGGCTCGCTTCGCTCGCCATATCCGTTTAGCCAGACGTTTAGTCTGGACCCCCGACTGGATTGTCCTAACATATGATAGAAATGCTCAAATGAAAAATGCAGGCGAGCGAAGCGAGACTGCTGATCTCATTCTTGGACGATCCATCCGGGGGTCCAGGGGGCGGAGCCCCCTGGCTAGACGGATATGGCGAGCGAAGCGAGCCTGACGGCTAGTATGTAATAAATGTATGCTGTTGGATGTAAGAAAACACACAATACAAAAACCAGTGTAAGATACTATCAGTTACTACTCAGAACAATAATCAATGAGAAATATTCTATCATCAAATATAGGATTTATAGCAAAACTGAAAGGTAAAAATTGAAAATAATGATGTTTTCCATTGTTATCAAGAAACTTGTTTGAGCAAACTTTTTCAGCCTCCAGTTATTTTATTGGCAAGTGAAGTTCATAAATAACTATAGTGGTCAGAATCATCTATTTCGTCAAGTGAATGTTTATTTTGTGACACTTCATTGTGAAGCATCGTATTGATACAAGTTCCAAAGGCTGGGTCTTGTATGGTTGATAACTCATCCTTTGTCATCGATTTTCCTAAACCAACGTTTTCTAAATTACAAAAATTAGTTTTTCAAATAAAACATGTCAATAAAATACCGAAATAATGAAGAGAAAAACATTATAAAAAAATTGAATGCTCAAAATATCTGTTAGTCGAAACATCCGGTATTCTAGACCGGTAAAAAATAAACGTTATCCGGAAGATCCGGTATCTGAGACCGGTACGTTTTCAATAGATTGATGTTTACTTGATAACCGTGAGTTGGGGACTGACGAGCATTGTTGGAGAATGTAGAGGAATAGTGGGGGAGAAGGTATTAGAGCGGGCAGCAATTTTTGATTTGAATGTCCATTCAAAATCTGGTCTGGGTCAAGAGCTATTCAAGACTTTTAACTGTTGTTCAATTAGTGAATTATTGATGAATAGTTAATTCCAATATTAATATTATTATTTGTTCATAGTATTTCATGTGAATGATATGAAATAGAAGTGTGTCTCCGTCCATACTTCGCTGCCGTACTATTGTAACTGCGAAATGTTCCTAACATCGACTCACCCTTTCGATAGCAAAGTTTACATTTTGAGTTTGTTGGCAGTGAAGTTTACCGAATCGATGAACTCAGTTGAGCTAGCAATAGCAGTGTTGGCCACTATCAAGTTATAACAGCTTTTCGTTTGCAAAGAGCCCACTTGTTTTGGAAATTGTGCGTCCATGCCCTCAACGTCCATGCTGGTTATCGTTTTATCTATATGCAAATTGGCATAATATTGTGCTAGACGTTGAGCTCTGTTTTCAGGCTACTCTCACTCAAAACTCTCACCCCAACTCGTGCTTGGAAAAATTTTCAGGTCAGCACTGTTCCCTACTTTCAATACATTTAACCTCTCTCTGATCACGTGGTATGATAGTAAGAATGGAATAAACACTCAAATGAACTCCATTATGAACTAATCATTAACGCAATATTTAGGCTTAGAAGGAGTTGATAATTGTATTATGGAAAACTGAACTTTTGGGAGTCAGCGATATGGTCGTAAGTTACGGTAGGTATTTTCACATCTCTAGTGTTGTTGAAGACTAAAAATTTGTGAAATCGGGAATTTTTCCGCGTGACCTAATCATCAATCAAAGAGGAATTCTGAATTAATCCATAATACAGGATTTGCAGCTGCAAACAAATGTAGTTGTGTTTCAGAATATTATAATAGTCCAGTCGATATATAAATTGGTGCTTGCAATTAATATTGTGGTTCTTATTGTTCAATATATTGTTTAGATACATAATAGAAGTCCAGAACCAAATTTTTGATGCAGTATCTCCTTGTGCCAGATACAAGTTCGCCCAAAAACCTCTTATTATCGGTTCATTTCTTTGTTCCGAGCTATTTCCGCCAAATCCAGTCGTCAGACAGAAAAACTGACTCTTGCCTTTTTTAGATTAAGGAAATAATGATGAATCAAATGGAATCATTTTGAGCTCTCTATCTCATCTAAATATCACGCACCATTATAAATATCTCAGAATAGGCTATAAATTACCTCAATAATCACGCACAACGAACAATGAATCCGACCAAAGTCCTAGCCACGTTCAGTTGCCGATTCACTGGTACTTGGGCCGACGATGTTCAGGGGTAGCAAAAGAGGGGTCATGGATAAGAGCATATTGTACGACATCCCACAGACGTCGAATAGTAACCGAAGAGTGGATAATATCTTTGCAATCAATTTATATTATCTTAATAATTTATTTTGAATAATTTGTGAATAATGTTAAGGCTATTTGATGTCTTCAAAATGTCTCTATTTTTGCCTTACTTTATTTTCAATATCATTATTAATAATTCTTGTGGTGAATTTCTCTTTTACAGAGATAGAACGGTGCTTCTACGCTGAAAACTGAACCCCTGCGAGCTCAAAAAATTCTTTTGAAGATAAAAGCTACCACGAGCGTCAGGGCGCTCTTCATGTAAATTCATTCCAGAAGTGGAATAATTACGGTAATTAGGACCAGTGGAATTTTCCAGTAAACAGTACAAAAGGAAAAAGTGCGAAGGTCAGACTGAAGAGCTGAGGATGTCCCGCTCTAATTGAGGCACGTACTGTTTTGTATAGCCTCGAGCATTCTTTAAAAAACCCACAAAGCTTGTCGCTTGCACACCAAGAGGAATTTTTTCCGATTCAGCTTTGATCCACAGAATTTTCTCTCGTCAGTGTCATCAAGACTCATCTTAATTGAAACAAAGCGTGAATTTCCGGGTGTTATAATTTCTCCCATTAATTAACCAGGTACACTTGGAATTCCCTTTGTATTATCAATGCTCAGTAGTTACATGCAAATGTGAATAATTTGCTCCCACCTCTGATAACCAAAATGCTTTATCATGTAATGTTCGAATGAAGCGAAATTCATTGATAAGGATGAGTAAATAGAAAGTTCACTGGTAGAAATTCAATCGAATTTGCAATTTATGAATTTGATTTCGATTTCACTGGTGTATCATACTTTATGCAAGTTATTCATTATAGGGAATCAAGTGAAGCGGATGATAGTTCAAAAGTTTTGAATGGCTTAAAGGTTATTCCCTGGAGAATTATCGCAACGATCTTTAGAGGAAAGAGTCAGCCAAAATACAATGAAGATCACACCCCCCTTAGAAATTTACATGTTGCATAGAAGCGGTGCCGTCGACCGGCGACCGAGGGAGCAATCGCTGTGTAAACAACGTTCTGCCGATAAGAAGCGTGAAATATGAAATGCGATGCAACCAGCCAACCACCGTTGAGTGACACATGCTGCTGGAGCACCGAGAAAAAATTTCCACATTGCAAACTCTCAAAGCCCGCTAACAAGCAGGAGGCGGAGTGTGATCGGTACATAGCAAGAGATTACGCTTCACCTGTTCCAACCGAAGCTTTGAAAAAATTGCCGCCGTGACCAGTGTGCATGAATCTCGGTACGTACGCTTTTTTCAACTATTGCGCACTCCCTTCAAAGGCCCCGCCAAGTGTTTCCAATCAATTCAGTCAACTCCAAGCCTCATAATATTTGCTTCACGAGCAATAAATACTCTTGAATATTTTTCAAAATACTTCAATAGCTTGGACTTGCGAAGTAATTTATTGTAAGTATTTTATTTGTGAAAATATTTCTTGTATTTGGCAATAGATTCATTATTCATTATTCATTTGGTGAAAGTTTTGAAGTTTTTTTGATAGAGCATCTTTTCAACCCATGTAGCTTCTACTCAATGAAAATTGAAATTCTCACCCGGATAAATTATAAGAACTAGATTGAACATAATATTCATACCCATTCATATAAATTTGAAAAATTCCACGCTCTCCCAGACATCGACCATCAACTGTTTACAAAAATTTATCAGACTTGTGAAAACTGGAGTAGGTATATGATATAGCTTGGAGCTACAGTGAGTAATAGCCTACTATATAAATTCTCAAAATACATGATACTTAAATTATGTATTTGTTGTGAATTTCTCTACATGCTAGTGTCAATAATGTATTCAGTAGATTGTAATTCAATATGCGATTAAGTTCAATACTGAAAGTTCATTTCTCTATTATTGGAATGCAGGTGGGGAAAAATAGGAAGAGCTGGAAGACTTGCTACCAAGGAAAAACTTATCCTAGTGGTTAATGAGGTAATTCACGTTACTAGGGTGATAATGAGTTATTAGGGTTATTTGATTAACCTGTAATAAACAAGTAAATAATTATGAGGTATTCAATAATACATTCTAATCTTTTTGTATAGCCCATAATTTATCAATGTAACATCGGGGGGAAGGGTTCTGAATTGTTATTCTCAATAATGATTTTCTTATTCCTCATTCCAGAAATCTGTATAGATCAATCACCATATTATGCTTCTAATGTTTATCAAAGGAGCTCATTTATGATTTAAAGAGTTAGTATTTCACTGAACTAAGTTCATCGCATTATATATTTCACTTTTTCAAAAATCATCACTGGAATAATAATCACTTGACAACGCTATAAAGAAGGAAAATTATTTCCAAGGTATTGAAAAGTTTAACATTATTCTTATCGTTGAGCACAAACAATATTATAAAAATTATTATGATATTCGAATATTACGGTACAGAATCACTTGGTGAAAGAAAAATGTATAATTAATATTGGCAGCAAAATAACTTTGGATCAATATAGCGGTTGGTTTTATGTCAAAACTATTTGAAATGCTTCTAATTACCAGATCTGATATTGGATCTCATTCTGTAAGAGCATGCTCAACTTCGCTGCTAATTCTGTAACCTTATACATTAATTGTGAATATAAATTCGATCAGCTATCATCTTGGTAAGTTGCCTCTCATGAGCTTCAAGCCATAGAATTATGGTCTGTGTTAACAGGGCGTGATATCATATATATACGGTAGATGATAAGCAGGGAAGCCAATGCTGTACCCTGAACCACGTGTTCAGTTTCGCAAGGGGAAATTGCTCTTACTAAGCCGCGTTAATGCTTTGCACAATGGCGAAGATCATAGCCTTTTCATACGCATCAGGAAAAATTGTATGGCTACGAGCCCACGAGGAACTGGGCACGTTATTCTGAGCCAGCTAAGTTGGGTGAGAGAACGCTTCACTGGGCATAATGCCTTCTACGGAGGAGCAGCTATGAAACAAGCGGGTTTTTTGTTTGCAAGTAGATTTTTAGTTTGTTTCTTACTGTTATAAATATTTTTCTCAAAATAATCGTGAGAGATATCAAATTTCAGCCGATCAAAATATGAAGATTGTTTCATCAAGAAATATTTTCAAGAATCAACCTTCAGTTTACTCTTCACTATATATTGTTTCGAATAAGAAATATTCATTTTCTAGTGTGATTGAATCCTCAACTTTGAAATTCCGAAGACAGATATATTGATTCGAAATATTGAGAACAAAACATTCTAAGGAAGAATAGTTCATTTTTGGAGTGATGTTCCATTGATATTTTCTATGAAGTATAGATGCCTGACATTTGACTGACAAAAGTAATCACTACAATTAATTACGAAAAACAATTTAAGAAGGAATATTATATCATCATTAGGGAAATCACAAACGTCTTCAGATCAAAATTATAGACTGTTCTGAGGATTCCGAAAGTATATTTGCGATGGGACTTGGATAAGGAAGCAACAAAGCATTATTGAGGAAGGATAAATACAATGTTCTATCAAAAGCGAAGGGTATACGATTATTCGAAGTTAAGTATTGTTAATATTCTAGACTAGGATACTAGGATTACGCTCCATAAGAATGATATTTAATATAATGATCTTGAAGAGCAGCGAGAGTCAGCGATACTTATATAACAAAGGTTACAAAAGTCTCAATATAATCCAAATTATTGCCTCTTTCTAAGGTTACAGAGAATATTTATCAATATTTCAAAAATAATGAGGAAGCAGGATGGAGAAACGATATTACTTAAACATTAAATATCTACAAGCTAGAATAGCTACAGACTAGAATTACGCTTTCACAGAAATAATCAAATACATTGACTTCGAAGAAGCTAAAGAATATCGAGCAATAACCAAGCAATAAATGAGGTACAGCAGCGTTCAGCTGTACATCAATAGAACAAGTGAGTAAAATAATAATTGAGATGGAAATTATTGGTCTATCCCTTTCAGAATAGAATAGAATCTAGAATGGAACTCCTCTCATGTGGAGAACTATAAATAGTTCTCTCTTAGAGTAATTATTGAAGCATTTGTGGTTTGTTTTTATCGTTGTATCATAGTGGAAAGCCTTGTACGAAACTGGAGATCTGATGTCACCAGATGGCTTTTGCTTCAACGAATTTCCACTCAACTTTGAATGTGTGATGGTAATATAATTTGCTAATGATGGAGGGATAGGTTCGAGGGAAAGAAGAAAAGAGAGAGTGCGATGGATATGGTGATCAGAGTGGAAAAGGGTGAAATCAGGGAGAATTCAATTGCCAAAATCTTTGTTTGACACGCGCCGTTTGATCCGTCCAACTTGGCTGCCTGCGGGCAAGGTGGATCCGGATGCGATGAGCTTTGATCTGGACCGCCTCAGGACACTGCAGCCAAGACAACTGATTTACATCTCAAAAGTGCACCTAAAGATCCATCACAGCCCCTCCTTATTCGTGTTTTACAAGCTCAACACCTTCCCTTCAAACAATATCACTCATACAGCTCAGCAACCCTCTCCAGCTAATATTTCATTGTATAACTCGAACAAACGATGTATCACCACCCCCATTTGCAAGAAATATCCGTCTTCTCAAGTCCTTTTTCCAAATGGATGAAGATTCTCTTAAATCGATTCTGATTCTTCAATTAATATTGAATTAAATTTAATAAAAATTGAAACTTTTCAAATTTTCAATTCTTTGCCGAACTACTGATCCTTCACTCTCTTTGAAGAGATCAATCTTGTTACATGTAAACTTTCATGAATGTTATTGTATAACATAATCGAGAATCATTGATTGTTTTGAAAATTCCACTCAATCAGCTTCCAGGACTTTAGTTAATTAATTGGATGTTTAATGATTAGTTTAATTGAAATTTGGATGCACCTCCATCCCTTTACTTGTCGAATGATAAATATTAGATGTATTTTGAAATCTGGAAATTCTAAGAATTACTTATCGTCTATAATAATATAATACGCCACTATTTTATGTATCCTAGTATTGTTCAGTTTTCTGCCTAATACATTCAGAGAATGATATCTTCGATGAAGCTGTTTTTAAAGTATCATTAACATTGAAAAAGGAAATTTTCAAGGTACCTTTAATATCCAATATCCAAGTATCCAGGGTAGGTGCGCCCCGCTATGCATTCAATTAGGGAACTTCCCTTTCATCTGCCTATTATCTGAAAGTGGTGCGCAAGTTATTATAATCGTGAAAGCTTCATGCATACTGTTGTGAAAAGTGCGGATATTCACAGGGTGTTCTGAAGAAAGGTGCTCATAAGTCAGGGTGTGATTTCTCACAACAAAAGAAGAAGAAAAGTTCCAATTAACATAGGTCCGAAAATGCTTAGGTACCTAAGGGTGAAATATTTCGTCTGAATTCCAGTTACCCTGCTGAGACGAAGCCCTTTGGGTATTTCTTGGCTGGTCATTTAGATGTATTATTCAGCGTACTCTATGTAAATGAGCTAAAAAATTAAATAAAACTGTTTTCAGACCTGTAGCTACAGTAATGTTTATGGTATGTGACGGAATAAGCGAAACTTGGTCCCAAAAAACAAGTTGCTTCAAGGTTTGAAGCAGATTTACGATAAATGTACAATTAACACAACATATTTTTTTACAGAACTTATAGAAAATTTAATCTCGAAGAGAGAGATGCAAAATAAGTATATAATAGACAAACGAAACCTTAAAAGAAATAATCCTTAATTACTTACAGATCGCATGGAAAGAGAGCTTAACAGACAGAGCTTGTCTATTGTTCATAAGTTTTGTATGTACAGTAATAATTGGTTATTTTTTTAAAGGTTCCGTTTGTCCATTATAGACTTTTTTATATCTTTCTCTTCAAAATTAAATTTCCCACAAGATCTGAAATAACTTCAGATCTCTGCCTCACGGAAGATTTTTGATTGCCTTCATAGATAACTTTGACCCCACTTTCCTGTGAGCTACTGTTACCCAGATATTATTTATCCGAGAAAGTTTGTTGTGTTCATACTATTTATAAACATTAAAAAGTTTTCCCAAAAATGAATCTCAGAAGCGTCCTGATAAAGAACTAATGTATAAATTGAAGAACTAATATAAATAATTAGAGATGGTGAAGTCAATCAAAATATTCCTTGAAATTATATGAGGAGAATGAGAGGAAATCTTGAATTTCCTGTTGAATGTAGCCATTTACAGGATCGATATTATAATTACTGTTGAATAATTATCTCCACTATAGTAAATAGTGAAGTTCACTCAAAGGAAGTAGTCTCATTTGCGAGTGTGAAATCACTTCTATAAATTTGTCAGAGCATCAGTCTTTGTTCGTCAGCCTTCCACACTCACACACTAATACCGTTTATTCACTTCAATCAACCGCACACTTCAACCGATTGCGAGTCCCGAGAAGTCTAGAGAAGAGTGAACGAAAACAGGGCGAGCTCCGTTAAAGTTGCCGGGAGAGAGTCCCGTTACAATAAGAGATAAGGCCGTAGGCCAATACTTCCCCAAAGTTATGGTGGTGGGGGGTAAGCACCCTCAATTGCAAAGACAGAAAGTATAATCTCCGCAAAACCAAATAAGCATAGAGCTAGAGAGGTGATTCAGAGAACACCTTCCCCAAATAGGATGTGATAATAATTATTAAAAATAGAACTTGACAGACATTTACATTCATAATATCACAGTATTGAAGTGAAATCTTTATTATATCAAAGCTGCATGAATCTGAATAATAGCTGGTTGGCATCTTATCTTATCGATATTACTGCTCGCTATCTGACAATTCGAGCTATGCCAGCCCGCTTAAGAAATGTGTTGTCACAACATATAAACAGAAATTGCTCGTTCAAAAGTATAGGATATCGGGGCACCGAGCTTCGTTCGTTATTCAATTATTGGTAAACAGAACACAACTATTTGGAATGATCGGGGAAGGACTAACAGGCACAGCCCAAAACTCTTTCTTCCCCGAAATTTGATTCATACACTATAAATATTTCAAAAATTAGGTTATCTTCCATGAACTTGGAATCAAGTTTAATCTTCAATCCAAACATTTGAAAATAGAAAAGTTCTGATTTAGATTGTTTACAAACAAAATCCAATAACAAAATAATACTTACCAATCACTTAAAACTGAAAAATAATGATTAACTTTGAAAATCATGATACTCCAATTTAGAATGGTATACCATTGATATCATGTCAACAAATCAGACTATTTTGATCAAGTCGATTGAAATTTCTAGATAATTTTTCTCAAGAGAAAAGCTGATTGATTGCAAATTAATAAAAAAAATTTATTTCCATTTTCAAATAGTTCAACAGCTGAACATAATTCTGTCTCTCTTTCACACAGCACTCCCATATTCTGTTATCGACAGACGACGAAATTATCATCTGTTTTACCAAGGATGAATAATATTATTATCCTTTTCATGTCCTTCAGCGAGTTTTCTCAGGGATGAAACCTAGTGCAATCAAATTTTTATATCATAAACCTACTATGTTCCAAATTTCGTGAAAATCGTTACAGCCGTTTTCGAGATCCGTTGGATATAAATTAATAACCAGATATAAAAATAGCCAGATATAAAAATAAGCAGTAATATCAATATATATGCAGAAATTTCTCGCTTAATATAATAGGATGGCTGGAGAAGCCTTGTCTATTTCTACTATGAGGTATATGGTTTCAATATTTTGTTTTGCATTCATGGTATTATTATGCGTGCTCATCAGTATCAATATTTTCACATTTGAGAGAACAAATTTAATAGGTGAATAAGAATTATTGAATGAACTGAATCATGCTGAGGAAATTATAATATTTTTGATTGAAAAAAAAAATTATTTTCAAATATTTGAGAAATATTTTCATCAGATGGAGAGATTATCACGGAACTGGATGAATTATCATATGAAATACAAATTCAAACGTGAACTGAGTTTATTAATATTTCCAACAGGTGACATCAGATACTTGTGGATGAGAAAACTGTGTATTGGATTTTGGAGAAAGATCGATCATTCATCATGAAACCTCATGAATCAAAGATTGATTCCATCATTCGGAGGGAGTTTTGGATTGCTGATTATAACAAGATCGATGGAGGCAGCCTCACATTGAATTTCATGAGGTGGAGCTGTAAGATTTAGGTACCTGGGCGTTACAAGATGACTAGTAATTTATCACTACTAATAGACAACCAGCCAAATGTGGAGATTACCTGCAATGACTTCCGATTAGCAATGAATGATCCCTCTAGTTGGTGATATGGCATTATAGAAACAGGGTAGACGTTCCATAATAACTAGATTAGTGTATGATCTTTTAGCTTCATGGTATATTATGACGCAATGAGGCTCGAGAAAATGTATTTCTCCTCCATTTTAAATAATTCATTCCTTTAACGAGTTGAAGGGAAAAACAAAGAAACAACTGATTATCCAAAGAAGTACATCTTTTGTGGTTTCTTCGCTGAAAAAAGAGCAAGATTTCTATCAATATTAATTCTTTAATGAGTTATCAAAATCCGAGCAAACTCAACGCACGGAAAGATCTTGTGGGAGCTCTATTACGAACAAACATGTTTTATGTCTAGAAGATTTAGGGGAAAAAACGAGAAAAATCACCATCGTTCGATGTGGATGAGGTCTTGAATGTATAATGGATGGATGTGAATGGATATGGAATGTGATTGGCTTTTTTAAGAGCAAATTTTCATGGGTACCTGAAATATCATGCAATATTCTTCCCTGAAGAATAAGCTCAACATTATGAGGAAAGTTTCGAAATATTCTAAATTCCTTGTAATCAGTGTCATAACGTTTCTTCAAGTTTGAGCTCAACCTTATCAGAACTTTCTCTAAATATTTTAAATTCCGCAAAATCAGTGCAATGAAGAATCTCCTTGATTGAATTTTTTCTGGATTATTCTCAAGGGAATTGATGAACTATTTCATTATTGATAATTGATGAGTCCGAGTTGATGTTTTGTTCTAAAATCTTCAATAACCAGTATACTAACCTACTAAAGGAGCTCCAGGCCTCATCACACTCGACAGCGGTGTTCGACTGTGCGACCTGGATGTAGCAGTATCTAAAATCAACCGGTAGCCTACGTACATCTAATGATGATTAAGTACGATTTCATATGATCCATATTCTAAAAGAGCCATACACTGGCAGGCATTTCTTCTTTCTCATTTCAATGAAAAAATGACAATCACTTACAGTACAATATACAATATACGAGAGTGTACAATATAGGAGTACTCCATCATTTTCTTATGACATTTGCTTAAAATATACACACCTGCCACACAGGTCTGTATAATTATAATTCTATTATATCAAATCCACTTCACTTCCATTGTATTCATTCCACTTTCCATTACTTTCATGACTATATTATTTTATTATTGATTCTATAATCCCCCATCTCCCCCTATAATTTATACATTTCTAGCTCTATTCCAATTCTTTTTCTATATTCAAATATTATGAATTTTTGTTTAAAAGGAGCTTCGAGTAGCTATGTTCAAGTACACCTAGCCTCTTATCATATATATTTTTTTCATAAAATGATAAAATCATATTGTATTGGATAAAAACTACTTACGAAAGCGATTCATGAATGTCTACCACAACAAATGCACAATAAGGCCAATAGGGAATATGAGATAAGATATGAAAGATAAGACTATATTTGGATATTCTGAATTTTATCAGTTCTCTGAGTACAAAATGAGGTTTGCTCAAGCGTAGAAATTGCCTTAACCTCTTACAGTTACTGACAAGCCAAGAGCTATCACAAGTTTATAACCCATCGCGATAAGAAGGACGTCTCTAGTAATTGCCTCAGTGGAAATAGCGTAGCATGTGAATGGAGGATCCTCCCCACTTATCCATCCACTGTGCATTTGATAATTTTATATAATTTTCTCGGGGAATTAATCACTAGTTATATTAGCTCCTATGATAAGTGTTTGAAAATGTATTGATTTTTCAATGAAATGTATTCAATTTAAGGTCATGGATAAATTCCTCTTGTGTACCACCTTATTCTCTCACATTGTACTATTGTATTTCAATAATTTTTCCTTAGATCTTTCCTTCGTTCATCCTTTCGTGAAGGAAAAGAGATTCAACCAAACAGTTCTTTCAATAAATTATTGAATTTGATCAGAGATTGATATCTAATAGTTGTGAATCACAGTGATAATACACAATACTTTATAGAAACAAAACAAGTGACAATATCATTCTCATAACCTCCGCTCACCTTTTTGTTGGGATCCTACTAACAATTTTAAGGATATTGTCTTTTTTCATCCCCCTCTCTGTGGTCAGGCCTGTAGGAATTGTTAAAGTGTTAGTAGAGTACAATTTTATTGTATCAAGAAAAGGTGAATTCGAAGAAGAGTTTGGTGGACTCTATATACTGTATTATATAGGAGTGATCCGTGGTAATAGTGGATAGAGTGCTTGCGTAGCAGCATAGTGATCCCGGGCTCAAACCCTCTCAATACCAAATTTTTTTCAACCAGATCACTCTCGTGTTATCGGATGGGCACGTTAAACTGTCGGTCCCGGCTGAAGTATCACAGTCGTAAGGCCCATTGACGGCTCTTAAATTATAATATGTTCAGGCGGTGGGACCTTCCCGCAAGGGACTCCCCACCAACAAAAGCCATACGAATTTACTTTATATATATATATATATAGTATCTATTTGATGTGTGCCTGCTAATCTTGAGCCAGCCACCATTCATCATAATATTGTTTAATTCATTGATTTTATTCTATATAATTACAATTTATGCTAACTGAATTCGCTCACAATGTTTTCGGAAGCTCTGCCTCTACCTGAAGCTATAAATAGGTCCTCCAATTTTTAACAATAATCCAACCATTACTGACGCACAAACTTGAATTGACAATTATTCATGCATCTCTCTTAGCAAATTTAAAATGTATAATATAGCTAGTGTGTGAGTTGGATCAAGCGAATCATCTAATCCTAATCCGCCCCTGAACTGAATATCATTCATAAAAGAAGTCGACTCTAAAATCTTACAAAACATTGAAAATGAACTATTTTACTCTGCATTCTGTCCTGAGAATAAATAATAATCAAGTACCTCAACATAAAATGACAAGAGGAAAATAATCGAAGGGTACACAGAAAATTGTTTCTACCCATGGACAGGACAAGATATTGGCATTAAAGTGTGCGGGAGATCAAAGCGTGGCTGCAATAAGCGTTACAATGACAAAGAATCGCCAAATTTTCCCTTCCACTCTCACATTTTTATAAGGGAGGCAAAATAATCATGATGGACGGGCACACAGGAGAAAATATTTTATTCTATCCGCTCCAATATTAATAATACGGGATAGGATTTCGAAGATCTCACTCAGTGTTGAATATTGTTCAGCTCTCCAAGGAAATAATAATTAAAATCCATCCTATTCTTTGAAAAATTCTTCAGAATCAATTGTGTCACTGAGTTTAATGGGTATTGTTCGATACTCTGATTCGAGAAAGGTAGGAAGGGAGGTCAAAAGCTCCAGCTTCGCTTATTAGAAATTCCTCGCCTTGTTAGTCTCAGCTCAACTATTCCCTACAAAATCAATGGAAAATGATGCATCTATGCGTGTGATTAAACTATGCTCATAATGTGAGCCATCATCATCGTGATCTATATTGATTGAGGATGAGGAATTCTATGAACTTTGAACTACCATGAATCTGTAGGCTATTATGGATTCACATCATAACTTGAGAGCTGTTCATACCGCTGGTGTTCGACAAGAATGATGTGCTAATTTTCCATACCGCTTTAGAAACAATTTACTACTTGATAAGTGGTAGCGATGCTCCAAGCCATTTTGAAATAATGAATTGATCTTCTATCACTGATCTCAACATTATACCTTCATCAACATGCTTCTCACTTCTTCTCGCATCTCTGTATTGCTATAATGATTCTTCCATAATAGTATCGATGAAAGAGGATGATCAGAATTCTGAGAGAGATCCCGGAATTCTGATATACTTCTTGTACATGCTCGAATATTTCAAGACACTTCTTATTTCTCATGTTCCTTGTGAATTCCATGTTCTCTGTATGAAAATAATTTTCAAGAGCAAGCACAGAATAGGTACAGAATGGAAACTGTCAATAAAACGCCTATCTAACCAATGCTTTTTACATGGCGCAAATACTATACACGACACGTGACCTTGGGAAGTTTCAATCCTGGTCTTCTGATTGGCTCGTGGCAGTGAACGAGATCAATTGATCCGGATCATTAAAGTGATCCGAACCTACCATCAATACTATCACAATGCGGCGCTTCCTAACAAGATGGCGGATTTTTGCGACAGGGTACTAGCCAAGCTTCCATAATGTATGTATACTGTGGAGCAAGTCTGATTTCGAGGAAAACTGAGGAGGAAGAGAAATGTATCGAATAGAAAACATCGTCTTCAAGAAACACTTTGTATATTTGATATTTGAAGATGGAGCAACCAATGATCCCCTTCAATTCTGGGTTGTTGTCGTTTGGAGGCGTTTTTATTTCCTTAGCTCAGGTTAGCTAAGCTTAGCTTAGTTTAGTTTAGCTATGTTAAGGGAGAGATTCTCTCTTCACAGAAGATATATCAAGAAACTTATTCCATACTTCCTGGACATACTAACCTAGGGATTCCAGGGATGATACAGGGCATGAAAAGGCTTACAGTGCAATATTGGAATTATTCTTAATCTTAAACTAGCAATATAAAAAATATAATAATTCAGAAAGTCTATATTACAGCGAAATTCAATTCCGGAGTAAGCTCCTCAATCGGATCTCCGGGAGGAGCAGTTTCAAGTGTAACTGAAAGAATGAAGTCCAGATTGGCACGTGGAACGTAAAAACCATGAGTCAGGGTGGTAAAGTTCACAATGGAATACAGGAGATGACACACATGGAATTGAGTATCATGGGAGTGAGTGAAATGCGATGGCCGGGCTCAGGTTCCCTCAACATCCAGGAGATCTCAGGGTCTACTAATCTGGAACAGACGATGGAAGACATGAACTTGGAGTTGGGTTCATAATGACTAAAGAAGTTGCAAAATGTGTTGACAATGTTGTCACTCATCACTCATCACTCATCAAGAGTGATACTGGTACAACTCAAGGCAAAACCAGTCAACAAGAATATCATTCAAGTCCATGCACTGACAACTGATGGAACAGATGAGAAAGTCAAAGAGTTCCACGACAGCATTAACCAACTAATTGAGAAACTCAAGTGACATGATTTGACAATTGTCATGGGAGACTTCTATGCTAAACTGGGAGAGGGCAGAACATCGAGTTCTGTGGGGCCTTTTGGACTGGGTAACCGAAACACTCGTGAAGATGAATTAGAAACTTTTGCTGAATCGAATCAGTTGGTTGTGATGAATACATGGTTTATATTTCACCCAAGAAGACTGTACACATGGAAATCACCAATGGATAGACCAGGAAGAATTGTAAAAAATCAGATGGATTTTTTGCTGGTCAATAGAAGATTTCGAAACAGTTGTATATCTGTCAAAACATATCCTGGGGCAGATATCTAATCTAATCACACACCTTTGATTGGCAGGTTTAAGGTCAGATTGAAGAGAGTTACTGTCAGGAAGGTAAAGAGTTATGATCTCAGAAGACTGAAGGATCCTGTTGTACGGCAGATGGTGAGGAATGACTTGATTGATTGATTAATTGATTGAGTACTTTATTTATGTAGATTACAATATATACTGGCTTATACACTTATATACAATAGCTTAAAATACAGCAAAATTATAGATGAATTTACATAGTAGAGACTAAGAAAATAATTATTGAACTGTATATGATATGAAAAAAGAAACTTGTGATATAATAACTATAGATAATAATTATATTGCTATGCATCACATAAATTGGCGGAGCTTTGGACATATCAATGTCCATTCTTCGGAAAGAATATTAAAAATATCCTCCCCACTAACTCTCTACTAAAACGTTCATTTCATCAATTAAACTAAGGATTTATTTATTAATGGAAATATTGTAAAAGTTTTGATCAATATGAATATTTAAGAGAAAAAAAACATAAAATTGATAAAGTAAAATGATTATATAGGTAGATAAGATCAAATAATTGATTAATAAAATGAAGTAGGCTGAAAGTAGATCAGGGTTATCAACTTTCAGTAATATACAGCAGTATGCAGTGGATAATTGAAATAACATGAGTTTCTATTATATATATATATCCCTCTGGGCGTAATTTTGTGCTCTACAATCTGAGAGGAGGTAGAGCGCTCTATCTCATATAGATTTCCAAGTACACCTGACAACAATGCTCCTCGTGTTGTGAAACACCTGATTTTTAGCTTCAACAATCATCGCCAACTAAATTGTCCTCACTGTGATATTTCGCACGATTATATAAGTTCATTAGATTATGTTGATTAGATTAATTTGGATTAAGTTAGATTAAGTTTATGTAGATTATGAATCACCGTTAGATACACTTTATTTCAGTATTTCCTAGTGGAGAGGCGCGCATAGGGGCACCTCAAGAATCAAAATTTCAAAAACTCATAACGCTCGAATCTCTATTGTTGAGTGTACTCACGCCCATATTGCTAAACACAAAAGTGGCCAATGCTGTATCTAGCACATGGGGAATCTGCATGAACAAATTGGTTCTGGACTTCTCTCATGTATCCGAATAATATATTAAAAATTAGAAATACAATATATAATTGCAAGCACACCATTTTCTCATGTCTATATTGACTGGACCAATTGAGCAGAACTTAGAATTCTTCATTCTGTTCATTTCAACGTTGGTATATATTTGTTTTCGACTGGAACGGAACTTGGACGATATATCTTCTAAGTTAATCTGGAATGATTTTTTTTTTCAATAGATTACTCCATTGATGATAATTTGATAATTATGATTGAATCATAATAAATTCTACTGACAGATTTTATGATTGATTGATAGCGGGCATGTGGGTGTGGTGAAACTATTGAAAACAAGACGCTCGATTAGACTCACCTACAGACAGACAATAGGTAACCTAGATCCTACCTAGATAATGCACCCTGATTCATCACTATCAAGTGGATGATAATACGGTGTGGAAGCACTAATTATAGATTTTATGGGTGGTTGAGGTTATATTTTCGTAGCAGAGAAGAAACGTGTCTGGCAGTATCGCAAATTGCCGTAATTACAGGGAGGGCGAAAGGTCTTTAACGTTTATTAGTAGGCTGTAAATAAAACTGCTGTGTGAAGCTCTGAAAGCACTCAAATAAAACACCCTCAATCCTCTTCCCTTGATAATTTTGATGAAAATTCTTGAAAATGTATTCAGACAAACATTTATTGCTTCCACTAACATAAACTTCTTAGAATATTACTCTTTGAAATTTCATCTGTGGTCGAAGTTCCATGAAACCTCATGAGTTTCTTACTTGTTTGGGGTTGTACGTTCTCATCGTGAGCAAGAATTTCTTCTCGTTCAGACCCACTCGTGCCCACTGATCCCAAATAGGAACAGGTCATTAAAATTAAATTTGGAAATGTATATGAATATTGTGTTATGAATTTGAGAGCAGATTCAATAACTCAAACATGTTGTGATTGCTAGGGTTAACCCAAGTACGCTCAGCGTGACAAATGTTACACTGTACAGAGCTATCAATAGACTTCTCACACTACTCCCACATTCCTCCCTCTAACTGGAAGATGAACAATTGATTGTGTTCATCATAGACTAATTTTGTCTGTGAGTGATAACATACAATAATAATGTATAATAATATTATATGTTATCACTCACAGACAAAATTGAAATATTCAATGAGACTGACATGCTGCAACTGCTGAAAGTTGACTGTGATTTCAAGATCTTAATTTATTGTATATTATCTGTTTTGAGAAACTATTACCTTTGAAAATATTCAATCACTATATCATAGTTCACTATTACGTGAGCTTGAAATGGTTAGAAATATTTACTGTAGAAGTATTATGGAATATTATCAACTTTTACTGATTCCATGGATGATAGAATATCAGGGCGACATGTAAGGCTACACTGGGTGCGTTCTCCTAGTCATTTCACTTCGAATAAAAGTAATGCCTCAGACATTGAATTCCGGAATTCTCAGGAGGGTTTTCTCAGCAATAAACTATATTTAGTTTGGGAATCAATTCTTGATATGGGATGGTTGTGAGATATATACAGTTTATATTTTAATATATTTATATTTAAATATTTTCTATGCAGATATCTTTCTTCGGAATGTGGTGTATAAATATAAAATACAGTATTTATTTTATGATAGGAAACCAGTATACCAATATTCACTTTTAATCTTGGAGAATCACTACTGATTTTTATAATACTCCTTCACTGTTGAAAATCAAATGAAGTTTTTGTTTAGAAGCTCTTACTCATTTCCATCTCTTGAAGTGAAAGTGATTATTATTATTCTAGTCCGGGCGCAAATGAACTAAGAATGACTCTGTGATCAGTTTTGGGTAACAATCATGGAAAATGTCTCATTTTCTGTTAGGATTAGATCTGATTCTTGGTTAAGACTAGAATAATGTGAATCACAATGATGATAAGTCGAAAACATAGTCAAACACCACGAAAACAAGATGGACGTCAGATTTTCAGGGTTTTCTCCTATTGCTAAAATTTTGATAAACGTTCATGATATCCCACTGTTCTATGTACCAAGATATTTGGAAAATGATTCTCTACAATGAATTATTGTCATATCAAGGTTTCCTCTAAAACGCATATATTCCATTAACCTTCCTAAACCAAACAAAACCTTTTTTCTTCATCATCTCAAAATCACATCTATGAAATCCATATAATTTTCTCAGCTTGAGAATGATATGTCTTTTTGCGCTGTACGTCAATATAAATGTACTCCCCAGCGCCCTTCAAAGAAAACCTTGCATAATTCATGATAATATCATAAAAATATGAAAGTTGAAAATATTTTAGTTTAATAACCAACACCACACTAACCTTATAGGTTAGTTTTTGTTCAGTGATCTGGATGACCATTGACCAGTGATTACTAGAGTACCTTCCATGTGCAGAAATAGCTCCTATGTGTCATTCTGCCAACATAAGAACTCGAATTTTACACTTTTGAAAAGCTCTCATGTGAATTCATTCACATAGGAGTCATTCTCCAAATGTAAGAACTGGAATTTCATTTTTTGAAAAGCTCCTATGTGGATTTATGAACATAGAAGATATTCTGCACCAATAAAACTGCACTGATCACATAGGATATATTCTTTATTCCTCCATAAAATGACTATGGAATTTTTACACATAGTAGGTATTCATCAGGCTGTGGAGCTTGAAATTCTGAAGAAAATGATACCAAAAACGCAAAATTGGAAATTTTGACACATAGGGGGTTTCTTAAACGCAGCGACGATATGTTTTTCCATAGGCATGAGTTTACAAGATAGAACTATAAAATTGATTTTTTCATGACAACTTATTGATAAATCCTCGCAAATGGTCTCAATCTCTTTGTTAGAACAAGCTAAATGAGAATATCGATGATGGGAACTACGAGAATTGTCATCAGCATTGAAAAATTCAAAATGGCGGCCATAATTAATTGATAGTATATAACGTGTCTGAATAATAATCAAAAGGAATCGATTATTATTAATCTTCAACAAAGTGGATTTCTATTCTATTCCGAGAACTTGTTCTATCAGCCCTGAATTCGCCTTGGTTGCAAAACGCCAAGTTAGATGGGAATGACTTCTGGTTAATGAACGTTCCAGATCTTGGATGGAGATTAGTGTTTGACTTGGATTCAGTGCTGTGGACCCTCACCAGACAGAGGATGCCCTGCCATGTAGGGAGTTTCATTGTCCAATGTCATTTACTGGATCACTGAACTTTGTGAAGAGCTGACCAGCTAAACGCTTCATACAACTAAGTGCTTAGATAGTTTGATGTGATTTAATAGAGTTGCTATCCTAGCAAACGTGAAATGTTTGGAGATTTGCTTCGTATTCAGCTATAATAATGATTTCCATAGATCACTTCTCTGTCTCTGTCACACCCCGATCCACAGAGCCGATCCTTGTCCTGAAGTCACGGATCCAATTTGCCTACTTCTTTTATTTTGGCATATTAAACTCCTCCTTTTAAATATGGATTTTTTAAGCGAACTTGTATCAATAATATTAATAAAGATTTTCATCAAAATATTGAATAGACCATACAATAGATTAGACAAGCTGTTTACGGTTATTGGTCATACAATTCATGGGATTTTTGATAGGAATCGGATGAATTGAATCATAGTAATCGTTATTTCCCTGTCTCCAAGGATAGTCATATTATTATTGAATGAGATACAGTTGGTCGAGTTAGTAGACTTAGGAATTATATCCAAATCTTCAAGCATTATGAATCGCTACTCGTAAGATTCTGAGAGCTTTTCTGAATCTGAATTTCGATGTCACATTGAATCTGTTGCAGTTATCACGTTCAAGCTTCAGCACGGGGATCAATCTTACGCAAGAGCTTCAAGTTATACATATTCAAGAAGAACAAACTTTACGGAACAAGCAAGCATTATTCTGAATAGCACTTGAGAGGAGAGAGTTTCGGCTTTATAAAATAGGTAAACTGTGATCGATTTATACAATGGATTAACAATCTTATCAAGTCGGTTGTTTGATGTCGGCAAGTAAAGATTAACGTTAAAATTTTGGTGTAGTTGGAGCCTTTGTAATTATTTGAACTACTCTTGAGCTCAAGAGTGAAAGTTGCATCACACTCCCATTGACAGGTGATGAATCAATTTAACTTGAAACTTTCAAAGCCAGCTGTTGATTCTCTACAAAGTCTCCTCCCATCTCAATAATTTATTCTTCACTGCTGTATTATTAAATAGTCGATGATCAAGCTTCGTTATAATGATCAAACCCTGTCACACAAACACAGACTAAAATTTGTCTCCTATAAGAGTAGAATATAATGGAAGTCAAGCATTATACGATAAGATGTTTGATGCAATAATGATGAAGCTATTATATTAAATGTTATGTCCATTTTAAAAGAAAATTCTATGTACAGTACATGGATAATCATGGAATTTTGTAATGTTGAACACAATGATATTTTGGATTGAGGACAAATAAAATATCCACGACCATTCCTTCATTCATGACTAGGTAAAGTACTGAATTTGTTGAATAATAGTTTTATGGATATATACAGAAGGGTGAAAAGTCCGAGAACGGCTTTATATCTCATAAACAAAGGTAATTTGACGGTGGGTGTGATTGAGGATCCTACTTGAATTGAAAATACTACTTTACTATGACTTCAAAAATCTGGTTCACCATCTTGGATCCGCCATATTGAATGCAACTTTGTTTTTTTCAATTAGGAAGGTGGTCATGCGATACATTATATCGATACGGAATTTCAAGACAAAATGAATGGCGAAAACCGCACATCGATATCTCAAACCGTTTATAAGATACTAGCAAGAACCCGTGCTTCGCAAGGATCTATTTTAAAACTTGACGTAATAAAATTTTGAAGAATTGAGAAAAGGCCTATAACCATCCTTGGTTAATCAGGAATCTATAAGCAAAATTTCAAGTTAATTAGTCCAGTAGTTCAGACGTGATGATGCGTCAAACATAATTTTCCTATCCTGTACGTGCATAAGCCAGCTCTTTACTTTATATAATTATTATAGAGATATAGTTAACGACTGCAAGAGATAGGGCTGTGGAACAGAATAGTGGTGAAACTATGATAGCGCCAGAATTGTGTCAAACACAATAGTAAGTACTACATGAACTTTTTGAAAGTGATTTGAAAAAATGTTAAAACAACAGAGCTGAATCCTTATCATTCTACCTTCATTTAGAGAGGCTTTTGTTTGAGCCGAATGGAAATCTATTTATGAAAAAATGAATGTCTGTTTGTGTGTTTGTTTGTACAGTATGTTTGTTCCCTGTAGACTTGAAAACTACTTGACATAACGGCATGAAAGTTTGGGAATATGTTGTGTGAATATTGGGGATGGTTTCTGAACAAAAATTTTAATAGGGGGGCTAATAATAATTATTTATTAATCCATTTCACAGACATATGTTTTCGAAATTTTCGGCCGAGCGGCTAATGAAGAACGAAAAGTTGATCATGATTCAAGATCATATTGTGATAATATAATTTAGCATCTAAAGTTACCAGCTGTAATAAACACATCATCCTGTGATAAATTATTGTGTACTGGTATTAAAACGGTAGTTTGGAGTTGAAGTGTAGTTGATTGGTACCAGCTGTTGATAATGGTTCCTTAGAAGACCTATACAAATAATTATCACTCCCCTATCATTGAGAAACTGGAAAATGTTGAAAAAATTATTCACCTAATGAAAGAGAGTATATATATATATATATAATATATATATATATATATATATATAATATATATATATATTGTATAGTATATATGTATAGTATTCATATTGCATTCATTAATTACTGAAGAATGAAGAATAATTTACAATTTTTTGAATTTAGCTTAGCTTATATTCATCCTAAAATGGAAAGAATACAATCTACAGCTATGAAAACATTGAATATTTTTCTTTGAAACACTGATATAACCTTTTTTTTAATTGAAAACTTTACTGATAGATATTACTACCAATTGATTGAGAAGAATAATATGTTTTCGGAATAATGAATGCTGCATGACATAAGCACATAGAAAGTCCGTGTTGAGATGAAAATGAACATGTTGATTGTCAAATAAATTTCATGATTCACCAAATAAAGTCAAGTGTAACATGAGATACATTGGCGGTACGAATTTCGCTGGGTAAGCTGGTTGTAAATTAAGCTTTATTATTAATAGACAACGCTGAAAAAGATAGGCTCAATCACCAGGAATACTATAAATCTATGAGGGACCAGTAAGCCATTAATTTTGAGTAGTTCAATTACTTCCATTATGGACAATCAATACGTATGAAATTTATTAGCTACCGTACAGAATAAAAAAATTTTGATTGCAGTGACCCCGACTACTGTATTATGAATAAGCATTCAGATCAAATATAAGGAATTACTCACATCTCTCATCAACTCGTAATTTTTATTCACAAAATATTAACAAAAAAAAAAATATATATATATTAAGTTATATTTAATAAACTCAAGTTTGCCATTTTCTGTCCGTGCTACAAATAAATGTAGGTATATGTTTGACATTTTGTTTCTGTAATCTTGTTGTCTATTAAGAAAGTTTTCAATGTGATTTTTGATGGCAATAAAATTTGAATTTGAAAAAAGAATTATCAACAAACTCCTAACCAAAGAAAACCTTTGTGCTCTGTTCTAATCGGAGTGTATGAGACTCCATATACAGCTGATAGAAGGCGCAAACCGAAGTGGCCAAGCATACAACGATGGAACAAACACGTGGTAAGCTCGCGCTCTCAATCAACGCAAAATCAATTCGATCAGCTAATTGATGAAATTGTTTTAAGCTTTCCAATGATTACAACATATGTTAGAATATCATGTGTCAATCATCTCAGTTTCATATGGAGTTCACCTTACCATAAGCTTACTTAATAGGATCATTTTTCATCCTTTGAAATCCTTAGAGGCAAAATATCTCAAAATCCGTTCTTAGTGCGCATCTAGCATGTTTGAAGAATATTTGTGCAAAGTTTTAAGTCTGTAGGCCTATTAGTTTGAGCAGTAGTGTGATTTCACATCAAAATTTCCGAAAAGTGCCCTATCCTGAACCCCCCTGTGCTCCTGATTGGAATTTTTATGCAAAGATCTGATTTTTTCGTACCTGAACGAAAACGTTCCTCATAACTTTGCTGTGCAATGAACGGTTAAAAAGTGAAAACTTTGGGGGGCCCAGCTCCCTCAGGGGGGGAGGCAGATTTCTGAAAATCCTTTTGTAGTGGATGTTTTGAAGCTACAATAAACAATTGTGTGAAATTTCAAGTTTTTAGGCTTAGTAGTTTGGGCTGTGGTGTGATTTCAGTTTGTCGGGGCTTAGCCTTTTATAAGTATGGAGATTCACATTATTAATCAATACCATGCAATTCTGCATTGAATTACATAAGAGTGGTATTGATTGATAATATGAATATCTTCTAAACGGTTTAAGATATCGATGTGCGGCTATAACCATTCATTTTTTTAAATTTTGTATCGAAATCATGTATTGCATGACCACCTTCCTATTGAAAAGATAAAGTTGCATTCAATATGGCGGATCCAAGATGGCGGACCAGATTTTTAAAGTCATAGTAGAGTAGTATTTTCAATTTCAGTACGATCTCCGATCACAGCCACCATGGAATTTCAAGACAAAATGAATGGCGAAACCGCACATCGATATCTCAAACCGTTTATAAGATATTCACATTATTAATCAATACCATGCAAATCTGCATTGAATTACATAAGAGTGGTATTGATTGATAATATGAATATCTTCTAAACGGTTTAAGATATCGATGTGCGGCTATAACCATTCATTTTTTTTAAATTTTGTATCGAAATCATGTATTGCATGATCACCTTCCTATTGAAAAAATAAAGTTGCATTCAATATGGCGGATCCAAGATGGCGGACCAGATTTTTAAAGTCATAGTAAAGTAGTATTTTCAATTTCAGTACGATCTCCGATCACAGCCACCATCAAATTTCCTTTGTGTATGATAATATTAAGCCGTTCTCGGACTTTTTTCTCTCTTTTCTGCTTTGAATAGTATCGATTAGTAATGTGAATATCTTCGGAACGGTTTGAGATATTGATATGCGATTTTCGCCATTCTTTTTTCTTGAAATTCCGTATCAATATCATATATCGCAATGTATTTAGTATAATATCACGTATTTAGGCAATGATGGTTGATTGATTTAACATATCAAATCTCTCTGAGTACTGAGAGTGATGCAAAGTTACGAAAATGATGATCTTCAATGTAAGATGTGAGTGATAAGAATAGCGATTGATGAGTCATGTCGATTTTGTACGTGGTATTTAAAGTAAAGTTAGTGTAGTTTTAAATTAAGTTGAATGTTAAATAATTAACTATAATAAATTTACTGTCTCTCATTCATTTCCATACACTCTGTCAAATTCACCTCGATTCGATTGCAGAGATCTTTCAATTACCAACACCACCACCACCACCACACAGGCTTACATTTCCTTCATGATATACACTCATGTCGATTCCAAATCACTTTTCTAACAAAGTGGAAGCTATTTTGAGGTTGGAAGTCAAATTCAGTGTTTATTTTGTCACGTGGTATTTTAGCATCACAAAATATTTATGAAATGAACTATTGAACTTCAATAGATTTATAAAATAGAAAGGAAAGATAGCCTAGTCAAAGTACCACTCAAGTGAAATCGAATGTTATTAGTGATAAAGAGTAATCATATTATCTGAAGCGATAAGAAAAACATGCAAAATTGTAATTCAACAATAATGAGGATTCATTGGCAGAATTAAAAATTATAAAGCGGCTTATTTATTATTGGCAGATCATAAAAAATAAAAGTTTGCATGTACATTTGAGGTAAAAATTGTTTGTTTATGTTTTAAAATGAATCAATCGATCTAGGATGAATTGATAGTTATTTGAATCAACACCTAACGAATCAGCTGATTGCTCGATCAACCAGTATAAGTTGAATTATAAAGTCTACTCACAAAAGATGTATTATATATACTAGGGAAGGTTCATGTAAATAAATAGGGACAACTATTATTGCTGCATGAGTATTTATTACAATCTAAAAAAGTACGAAAACCAAGAGTATACAAAGCTCATATAAAAAATTAAATGTACACTGCGTGATAGTATCGTATATCACGATTTATTTATTGGAATAATCTAAGACAATCACTCCATCTATTTATATGAAAATTTTTATTTATCTTTCCATAACAAAGTTGAAGAGACCCTGAATCTGAAGTAACCAATTGTATTGAGTCTTGCTAAATTAGAAAGCCAATCAGAAGGAAGCTTACAAATCGTTCAAGGAAGAGATGAAATTTTTCTGGAAATCACTTCTCTTTTGCTTGTGATCCCGACCTGTGAGAACGCACATGAAAATTAGGGTTCTTTCTTCCTATTGAATTTTAAAATTATCAAGCTAATCCTTTTTTTTAAATGTAAACTATTCGTAATTAATATTTATTTATCTGTGAACTCAGTGTTATTAAAGAGTTCTTAATTGTAATCTTTTCCCATAAATATATCTTTAATACTGAAAGAAATCTATAAGGAATCTGGACCACGCGCGAGCCCAGCCGAGACGAAAAGGACCTGCATAATTAATTATTGGAAATAATTAATTTACTCTACAAGACCTCCAAGAACATCATTACTGTGAGTATTTAGTTCAGACTAGCTCGTTTTTTAAAGGCCTTTCAATAAGAATTGGGGAATTGATCAAAGCGCTATATAAATTAATTCAAGTTTAAAAAATTCGCAACGTGTTGAGTGCTATCATATAATCTATAAGAATGTTTTATGAATTTATGTGATTTATGTAGGAAGCTTACTTCCATGCACGGCACGAACTCATAAAAAACCTTGAGATTCTTATATATTATTTCTATTAATTATTATTTGCTCATTGATCAAAGCATGTCCTATTAAATCTACAGACCGAACAGGTTTTAAGTTGTAGAATTCTGAATTGACTGGAAGTCCAAGTATCAGTATTAAATATAATATATTTATTTTTAAAGCTCACAACTCTGAATGTTAATAAACCTTGTGAGAATTATTAAAATATTAAAGAATTTATTTATATTGGAATTATAGATATAAGAA
The DNA here is from genome assembly GCF_014356525.2 of Nilaparvata lugens. NCBI lineage: Eukaryota > Metazoa > Arthropoda > Insecta > Hemiptera > Delphacidae > Nilaparvata > Nilaparvata lugens. The sequence goes on from NC_052506.1 coordinate 29,612,145, forward strand.
TATTTTATATTTATTATTTTATGGGAATATATTTTGTGTTTTATGTCAGCATACAAAATCATAGGAGTTCATATTATATCCTAATTCATCTCGTGATATACAGTTTGAGCTGTCTCAGAACCAAGAAAAAATATTTTGCAGCATATAAAATTGGTGAATCAATTAATATTGATCTTATTAAGAGCATTCAGTACTTATGACGATAGTCATACTAGTCCGCCAGAAAAAACATATTGATAATTATATTAATAGGGTTCCAGTTATATCATATAAGGATCCAGAGACTTCAAGAACTGGCGTTGTAAGTTCTAAGGAATTTCAGAAGGATAAATTGGTGAATACCTGTATTCATGACAAGCGTTTTGAAAATCAACTAGAAAAAACCATAGTTGGTCTTCATTATTCTCGATTGGATACATGGTTACTGGTAATCAGTCATCGACTATCTTTTTGATTTCCTTCTTGGTATTCTTCAAGAACTTCACGGAAGCAGCGGTAAGAATTATTAATCACCAGTCATTGAACCCTGTGGTGATTAATTATATTTGGAAAATTCATGCATCTACCACTGAGCTAGAGCTGTGGTTTGAACCCAGCAATTTTGTGAGCCGGACAGCCTTAACTTTCTGTGAATTTATTCGCAAAAAAAGGGCTTTACCGACCGCTCTAATAAATATCAAGAACATCGCATCATCTATAAAGGATTTGCAATTTACCACTTCACAATTTGAAAAATGTTTAATGCTGTAGAAGTCAGAAGTGTCATTTTTGCTCTTTCTAGTGAAGTATTGAAATAGAGCGGCCTGTCAATTTGTGATTCAAAGTGTTGCGTGATCAGAGTTTGGTGGTGCCCCACCAATTGAATGTTCGCATGTACGCTGGTGCCATTCTGTTTGGATGACAAGGTAGTGGACGAGAGTGCAGTGGTGTAGTGGTAGCGAGGGGGGGTGCCGCTCAACGTAATTGATATACATTAGACCAAATTGCCACTGGGGAAGTGCAATTGTGGAAAGAAAAAGGACATCGCTCTTGTATGCTGATATAGGCTAGTGTAGACTCCATCGCCTGCCCATTCCAACTGTTCAATCACACTCCAATTTTATGTAGTGGCTACAACAAACACCATGATTGCTCTCACCTGTTTCTGTTTGTAATTTATATTTGCTCCATCCATTCACCATCGATTGGTTTCTACCTCTGATGTAATTATTACAAGTCTCTAACAAAGAGAAAGCCGAACACAGAGTTCATAGTTTCTAATAGGGAACTTTCCTCACATTTCTCACAGCAACTTCAGAATCAATATTATGTTTGTGATGATCGATTCAGATTGTGAATCGAGTCATATGAGCAAAAGAGAAGTGATAGGAGTAGGTTGATTTTAGAATAATGAACTACGTCAAATCTCACATTCTCAATCCAGACATTCTAGGCAATATTTCAATAGGGTTTGTTCAAGATGAGAATATGATTGAAATTGCACTATTTCGATAGGGGATAATATTAGTATTCAACGAAATAAAAGACTGAATTCCTGTTTTTTGAATCATGATGATATCAGAAAGTGACGCAAAAATTAGAATCTTTAATCATTAAAATAATGAATATAGCCTACCATCATTTATGATCGAGTGACAGTGCAATGTTAACGTACAATTAGCTCATTCGACAATAGAAAATAGATACATTTTTATGAAAGTTATATGAAACAGCGGAAATGCATACTTGGGAAATGCCGAAAAATCTGACAAATTTTTGAGTTAACCAAAAGTCTGTAATCTAGCTGACCAGAGACGCTTTTCCAAACTCTTGATACCTTACATATTTGATCATCAACAGAGGTATCTGCATTCATCAATTAGCATATATCTGCACTGTCCTAATTTATTGCGAACGGGGGTATTTTTGTTACGATACAGTGTGCGGCTATTATGTGACAAACCTCTAGTAAAAATGTCGAATAAATTTGTGGGTGATTTGGATGCAGGAATGGGGTAATTTAATTACATAGTGGTTAGGTGGTTGACTGGATGGCGTGGCACGCACCACGTGGCTACGTGGCTAATGACGGGTGCCGCAACCGGTAATGGGCACCTGTAATTGAATCCAGCGTCGATGACCGACGCGATAACGACGCTAATCGTCGCCGGTCGAAGCGACGCCGACGCCGACGCAGGCCGCGATCGTGTCCGACGACAATAACGGCGTGCGCGATCCCTATCTCGAGCACTTGACTACTCGAATCGCTGCCTACGACATGTCACAGCTGCCTAAGTGAATTTTTTCATCTGATAAACTTGGAACCATGTTTGCGGAAGGCGCTTTCACGTAAATGCTACTCTCTCAAAAAAGCCAAGGTGACGTTGATTTGAACAGAGTAAAGAGTACACGTAATTCTATCCAGTTATATGAAATTGAATGCTCTGCTCATATCCATCTTTCATACTCGTAGCCCATGTAGAAACCCCTTGGTTTGAATTAGTTCATCACACATTGAAAAGATTTAAAAATAAAATCAGGATGAGAATGTTTTCTTTCTGGAGTGGAACGAGAAGATCAAGAAAAATGTTAAAATTTGAACTTTTAACGACAAATTCTGACCAAAGGAAATTGTATCGACCAAAGTGATTGAACAGACACTTGATGAGCCCAAGTTTAAATAGGCGAGTACTGAAATCCAATGGAATGTGGAAGAGACAGGTTAAAATGCATTGAGTAGAGTGCAATGAGTGTACTCATTCTGATGAGTGTACTCATCAGAGTACAATGCAATCCAGGCAACTGTATGGTGAACTCACTATTACATCGTTGGAAATCTCTTTTACCTAGTCGCTAGTGATGACTGAGGTCCTATTCACAGCTTTCCTCCATTATATAAGATTACCTGAAGGTTTACTCACAATCATAACAAAAATTGTATAATTTTAATAGATTACATCATACCGCGATTCACTCACCAAATTAGCAGTTTGATATCATCATTGAACTCGTCGTTTACTGAATGTAGGCAAATGATTAGAATTGGAGGAAATTTAAATACGCAAGCTATTGACCCAACATTCATACAGACTTCAGAATATTATCAAGATTTGCTCAGAAACTTATCGTACAGCTCGGCGTAAATGGATTATCTCTAGCTGCATTATCTCGAAGTCTTTCTAATATTGCAGTTTCATACCAATTCTGAAATTTGTTACTAAATATGAACATTATATATTCTTTTCCAAAAAAAAAAGAAAAAAATGATAAAACACTGGAATATTGCCTATTTTGGTTGTAACTTTGGGAAATTTTAGAAATTTGTCCTTAGTACTCCCCTAGTGGGCCAACTGAACATACCTATCAACTTTGAACTGGTTTTGAAAATTTAGCTATTCAAGCTTATTTAACTGGTCTTGCTATTAAAAATGAAAATTTGAAGCGCCACTGTATTCACAACCACTACACGGCGGTCGTATATAGTCGAGGCTAGAGACGGCTGCTACATGGCGTCCGTACGATAAAAATTGTTATTCGACGTGTTTGTAATCACCCATTCATCCCATTGCGCCACTGTAAAATTTGGACGTTTGATCTTTTATCGAACGACCAAAATCGATGTGTGTGTAGCTAACCTAAGTTACTATCGTTTCTCAAGTTAGAGATGTTGATGCTTGGGGCAATTAGCCAACTGAGATATTACTGGCTGATGAAAGTCTCAAAATTATATAGAGGTGGCTATGAACTCACCCATTTGTACATCTTATAGCATCCCCTCCCCAACCTAAGAACCAGTCCAGAGCTTGTGATGTGGGCTTCATACTCAGGAATAAACCTTTTTTTGCAGAGAAATCAGAAAGAGGCTGTATTCAAATCAATGATGTTATAATAGAAATACAAGTAAAGTCGATGATCCATAGTCATCATAACACGAATCACGAATGTGGTTTCACTCTCTTGAAATGCTATGTTGAACAGATCATAATTTATATATATTTTTTTCTTTGATTTCCACTCACGCTTGTGATAAATCAGTTTGGCAACATTAAGTTGCAACAGCGCGTGAACTTTGTAACAGCAACTCGGACCAAGAGACCCAAAAAATGTCACACATCGGAAACACTTATTTGTTACCAACTCCAACTCAAACTTTCCCGTGCCACCTGTCATTTTTGACATCAAACAATAAATGGGTTACATAACGCATAACTGTGAAATTGCGTGTTCCCAACAGATGCATGGTCTCCAATCGTACTCTGATGGAAAAAGCGCATGGAAAATTATACATACATCGATCACAAGTGGCCGGCCATTCATGGATAATACTGAGTTCTCACAAATAATGTATTATTTATCGTTTCCTCCACCTCATTATAACTAGATATTGAAGCAGCATTGACCTTCTCATTTTTCTGCAGATTCCTTGTTTGTTATATCCTACACAAAACTCCCCATCGAACATCTAAAAAAATCAAAGAAACATATTGAGAAATTTTTTTAAATTTTCTATTCCATTTCCGCCTTTCATATCTTAATTATTTTTGATAGTAGCCTAATTGATCCTTGAAAAAGCTATTTTTATTAGAATTATTGATTAAAGATAATACTCTGCTACAAGTGTGTACTATTATGTTCCAAACACAGAAGTATTTTGCAGAACACAGCGTACTGTGTAATTAGATTTCAGAATCAGATGGTGGTTCGCCTGTCCTCTCTTTCTTAAAAGATTTTCTAATCTAATTCGCATGGTAAAGGCATTAGATACAGGCTACGATACAAGCTTTCAAAACCTTGATCACGGATTAGTGACTTGCTGTAAGTGTAGCTCTCACATATTCCGACTTCTTGCACATTATACTTGGGTAGTATAGGATCCTTGCACATTGTTCTTGGGCAGTATAGGATCGACAAATGATCTTTTTTTAGCTAAATTGCTCACATAAGGAATGAGTAAATTGTATTCAGGTCCGCTTTTGAATTGTACAACGTACATCAGAGCAAATGGAGTGAATGGGGATTGGCGATAATTTTCGGGTGTCGATTGACAGGAGGGAGCGTGAGCGTGGAGCGTGGAGCGACGTGCGAATAACAGATGACCAACAAAACAACGTTCGCGTTCTGGGCCAGTCGGCAGTCGTTGAAGCCTTCTGAAAAACAATGGCACCAAACGATTAGTTTGTTTTATTCGTTGCGTTTGATGACGCTTTGCCATCGTAGCATCCGGGGACAGGCAATTGTTCCCGATGAACAATGCCAACGTCGCCAACAACAATTTGTTTTGTCTGATGCCGCACACAGCAGAGCAGAGGGACACAGGCGCCCCCCAAAAGTATTGTCCAAAGAATAAATTCAACCCTTTTCAAAACTACAGACTTGTATTTTTTGAATAATCACACACACACACATACACACCGAAGTCTAACCACCATTGTGTCAATCGCTCAGGCAAATCGCCTCTATTTTCTGCAGTGTATGCAAGTCCCCAAAGAGTTTAGCATCATGTGAAAGCTCTCAAACGATTCACAACTGTTTTCTGTTATGCATGAACCATTGATGCAATTAGCAGTGTAATGACAGATGTTGTAGAGCTCATTTCCAGCTAGCAGAGAATGGAGTGAATACAATAGAAGTGAAAAACATACATTGAAACTCAATTACTGTGTATGAAATTAGGGAATTTTCATCAGTTTTCCTCTTGACAATAGAATAATGAGGTTTTTCAAGTTTCTCGCTTACATGATATCAAATTCAATGCATTTTGAAGATTGATATTATTGGTGGAAAGTTTCATTATTAAAATTCAAGCTTATCGAAAGATAACTTCTAAACGGACAAAAATACTCAACCCCATAATTGGCGATGAATAGTGAATTGCTCAATAATTAATTGTCTACAAATTAATTTTTGTGAGGCTGAAAACATTGAATGGATATAAATATTGATCTCTTAGTCTTTTCCATTCAATTGTCAAGATTCAATAACACCAGCGGTGAGTTCTATTATAAAATAGAGACGTTTCATTGATCCGCATTGTAAGTATGAATTTCCAAGGGATGTGTAAGATGATTCAACTCAATCATTTTTAGTTTAATGACATTGACGATTCCTTGGAAAATTTCTTATGGATAGGTAATATAGGCTTTTGAGGAGATTATATCTAATTTGACTTAATAGTGAACTTCAGGGTACAAAATTGAAACAAAACAAAACAGATTGGGATATAAATTGAAAAAAAGAAATGACAATAGTTCATTTTTCTAAGCATTCAACTATTTCACAGTTTTTCCATCTCTACCAATCATCACTATCTCTCACAGGTCCCATGACGCTACGAACATGCAACGAACAAATTCTACTCTAAGCAGCTTGGAGCTCTAAATCTCTATTGTTATGGTCCATACTTCAGATCAGTATGCTTTACAAGACTTTTGTAGATAGTGAGTTTGGTTTGCAGTACGTTTTCAATTGAACGAGCGTTAGCGAGTTTCCACTTTTGACTCACTTAAGGCCGAAGTCGTTGTCCGTCTGTATGTATGTTCTTCAATAACTTTACAAAGAATTTCTCAATCAGCTTCATATTTGGAACACGTAGGCCACTCTTCGAACCGTTTTACAGGTCAAGTTCGTTTGACAACAAAATTGACACACGCCGTCGTCTTTCTTCTGGATATAAAAATAACATTGAAAGTACGTAGGAAAAATCTGGTAAGGCGCACTCACACAACTTTCCTTGCCGTTATGAAAATTGATCACCTGACGCCAGTGTAAAGGCGCATTCCAAGTCAAAGATCTGAGCCAGCTGGTGACAGGTCAATAACGCTGGATACACACGAGATCTGCTATCTCTTCATAGTGAATGATTCAATAGAATCAACAGTTGTCAATAATTATATTTTCTCAAATTTCAAGCTTATTTTCAATTTTAGGTGAAAATGTTACTGGACATTAATTGAAGAGATGTCCATGCTCAATCGTTTCCACTAGAATTTTTTTGTTAAAATTGTATCTGAAGCCTGATAATTCAGGATCTAAAATCAAACTTTGCATACATGAGGCGGAATGAAATTCCTGAAATTTCTACAGATATGGGACATGTGGCAGTTGATAGAGCTTATCGATGACCATTGCAGGTATAACTTTAATCGAAATCGTTGGAGCCGTTTTCGAGAAAATCGCGAAAAACCCTGTTTTTGACAACATTTTCGCCATTTTTGCCGCCATATTGAATCACATTTGATCGAAATTGTTCATGTAGGATCCTTATATTGTAAGGGCCTTACGTTCCAAATTTCAAGTCATTCCGTTAATTGGGAGATGAGATATCGAGTACACAGACGCACATACACTCATACACAAACACACACACACACACACACACCACACACACACACACACACACACACACACACACACACACACACACACACCAATACCCAAAAACCACTTTTTTGGACTCAGGAGACCTTGAAACGTATAGAATTTAGAAATTGGGGTACCTTAATTTTTTTCGGAAAGCAAACCTTACAATTTCCTTACCTATGGTAATAGGGCAAGGAAAGTAAAAATGTGTTATGATTTATCAGTATTAGTCAGCTGGAATCGGTTGCATGCTATCTCTGTAGTTTTTTCCATTTATTAAAAAAACACCTGATGCTATATGGCAGTTATCACACAAATTGTACTTTATGCGCCTATACATTATGGTTTCAGCTGAATAATATACAGCATATTCAATTTACAAGATCTTGCTTCAGTTAACGTCTGTCTGCCTGCCTATTGTATGTCTGTAACATACGCATAATTGATAATACTACTTTTGATAGCGGTTGGTATGACATTGACAAATTTGCTATGAAAAATTTACTTGTTCAAAGTGTTAAAATTGTGAGTAAGCTACTATTAACATTCACAAGCACTTGATTATTCAATCTAGGTACTCATTCATTTCATCTTTGTATAATTTATTGGTATCTTGATACGGTTATAATATTATTGCAATATTGAAAAAATATTATTGCCTTTAGTGCCTATTCTATCAATTACACTTTGCAGGGCCATATTGAATGAAGCAGCGAACAAACCATTCCCCTTGTTTCAAGCTCATTTAGAAAAGAAAGGGCTAACAGCATTTACCACTAATCTCAACTGTGGTCGTTTGTGCCATTTAGTGGCTTGATGTCAACTGGCTTGCTTTGACAGCGGTATGAACGAGTATATTGATCCGGAGTTGGAGAAGATTGTTATTGATATTAAACAGGCACCATGGTGAATACTCCACAAATCAGAAGAAATGCACTGGGTATTAACACCCTGTTGAAATCAGAGGAATGATTGTGAAAAAACAAAGAGCTAGAAGGGGATGATACAAAAATACGTTGAATACATGGGATTAGATTCGAATAGTTTATTCAGATCCAAAAAGATATTTGTACCAAATCTGTTTTCGAATTTCTCTTAATCAATCATACAATAATATTAGAGGTATTTTTGTTTCATTTTATGAAAAACCCCCGAGCGTCGCGGCGCACCTGGAGCTAGCTGGCGGCGGCTACCCCGGGCGTCGCGGTGCACATTTTGGAAAACCTGCCTTAGGGGTTCACACTCACTTACCAAATACCTGTAGATGCTAAGCATGAGACATGCTTCTTCTGTACCCTCAACTCGATTGTATTTATCTCATATAAAGTTGTATTGAAGACATCGCTCAGGCTTCTTCGCTGACACATTCCTAGGTTCACTCCACGTTACCTCTGAATCCGCCTCCTGTCATACAAATAGGAGAGTATATGAAATACATTATGTCATACAAATAGGATAGTGTATCAAATTATATTAAACCGGGTGACCCAGAATAAATTCAAATTCAAATTCAAATTCAATTTTATTAAGCCAAAACGCTTTACAACTGGCCATGTCAACAGGTATTGAAAAAGACATGAAATAAATAAATAGAATAAAAGAAGCTTACAAAAATATTGCACGTCGCATAAATTATAACATTCTTCTACACTTTACATACAAAAAATAACTGCAATTTTACAGTTGAACAAATTATAAAACCCTATCATTTAAAAACTATTCAACACTATAATATGCCTTGTCAACCAGAAATGCATACAAATCTCTCTTAAAATTAGGCCTACTTGGCTTTGACAAATTTTTAGGCAGCTTGCTGAAAAGTTGCAAGCCATATACGATCGGACTCTTATCTGAAAATTTTAACCTATGATGTTCAATGAATGGATTTCTACTACCACGTGTAAAATATTTATGAACATCTGAATTCTGTTTTAATGTACCAATTCTATCCGCTGTGAAAAGTAGGACGCGATAGATATAAATGGATGGTAGAGTGAGCAGCCTAAGATCTCTTAGGAAAAAAGTGCTTCTGCATGGATGATTATTTTCTTAATTTGCTGAAAATCTTACTGCACGCTTTTGCAGAACAAATAATCTCTGAATGTTTTTCATACTTGTTGCACCCCAAAGCTCAACACAATACACCAGATGAGTATTAATAAGCGAGAAGTAAACACTTTTAGCTATACTACTGTTTACAAGTCTTGCAATATATCTTAATACAAAAATACCTTTGCTCATTTTATTAGCCACCTTATCAACATGCTCGTTCCAAGATAATTTGTCATCCACTGTCAAACCAAGCAAATTGACCACACTTGCGCTCTCAATTATGCTATCGCTATCATTTATTGTGATTGCTGGTTCAAAAGGATATTTCTTTTTCAAGTTGAATTGAATAGCCTGGCTCTTATCAGAATTAACAGATAGTGAGCAGTTATTGAAATACTGTACAACCTCATTAGTGGATATGTTAGCAACTAACTCCAGCTGTTGGATACTGTTGTTGTAGAATAACAAGGTTGTGTCGTCTGCATACAATGTTATATCAAAATTTTTTGCAACTGAAAGCTGCAAATCGTTAATATATGAAACGAAGAGAAGAGGACCCAGAATGGAACCCTGAGGTACACCCCTAGTCACGTTTAATCTCCTTAAATTCCCAAGTCGGCCATCAGTGCAAACACTCACATACTGCAATCTATTTGTCATGTAAGAATCAATTAATTTCCCCATGAGACCTCTGATTCCAAGCAGATGCAGTTTTTCCAAGAGAAACTTTTTATCTACACTGTCAAAAGCTTTAGAAAGGTCTAACAGCACCCCCATAGTCAAATTTCCTTTGTCAACCTCCTGAATAACTCTTTCAATAAAAGTAACGGCGGCTGTGATTGTTGACTTATTTTTTATAATCCCATTTTGACATTCACTCAATAATTCGAATTTCTGTAGATAGTTTATGATCCTGTTATATATAATCTTTTCAAAAATCTTTAATAAGACTGGCAAAACAGATATAGGCCTGTAGTTAATCATATTTGCTTGATCACCTTTCTTAAATATAGGTATTACCTTGGCGATTTTCAAATAATCAGGGAAGACTCCTGCTTGAAAAGCGCTATTCACAAGGAAAACGAGAGGCTCGGCGATTACATCACAACATTTTTTAAGGACTTCAACAGAAATGCTGTCATACACAACACTATTTTTTTGCTTCAAGCTTTTTATCACCTGCATAACTTCGGTTACATTTGTTGGACTTAGAAAGAAGCTTGCTAATCTATTTTTCACAGTTGGTGGTTGTGTATTATTTTGTATAGGCCTACCACTAGACTTTGGAACGGGAGCAATGGAAATAAAATATCTGTTGCGAACATCTGCAATATTCTTCGGCTCAGACACTTTCCTATTATTCACTTCCAGAACTATGTCCTTCATCAATGTATTTTTCTCTCCTCTAAATTTATTTATTATGTTCCAACTAGTATTAGACTTATTATTTGAACTTGAAATAATATTAGCATAGTGCTGTTTCTTCGCCTCAATGACCTTATTGACATATTGCCGCTTAACACGCCTCAATAAATCCTCATCTACAACCAACCCCTCCTTGATCCTGAATCTTGACAAGTCTATAAGCGCCCTTAGCTGCTGAATCTCAGGATTTTATCTAGGAAAAAGTTGTACTTTCCACCCTGTGAATGTCCATGCAGTCTACCGACAATTATAATAATGGATCTAAACGATAGTTCTTATTGACTAAATTCTATTGAGCTTTAAAATAACGTCTAGTTGATGGCTTCAGGCTCTTTTTCGAACGCTGGAGCGTCATTTGAAAAAGAGTGGAAAGTACATTGAAAGAGTGGATCAAATTGCAGAATAGCTATTTATGTATTAAGAGTGTAATGCGCGACATTATCGCTCGTGCAAAACAGTTTACACGCAGTTGTAGAAAAAAGAATTAACATACTCAATTCTCCTCGTGAACAGCTTATTTCTGAGGAGAATCTACTTTTTCGCTCGCCAACCATCGGCGCATGCGCAGTAGATTTTCTTTACACTCGCTTATCATTCGCGCATGCGCAGAAGAGTTTCTTTACGCTCGCTAATCAGCTGATGGTAAGCAGCTCGCCAAAAAGTCAGATCTTAACCCGACTTTAAAGTCGGTAATTGTAACTCCGCCGATATAAGTTATTTAACAGGTTTGGGCAGTTGTAGAGAAAATTTTGTATGTTATTCGCCCATAATGCTTCTTTATCAATCATACTTTATGTGTGATGAGAATGTATGCTGATGTAACTGATTACCTCCTTCATGACGGTTGCTGAATTGCTGAGTGATGTTGCTGAGGTAAATGCTCACTTTTCAACATCTACTGGCCTTATCATTTATCATCAGAATATCCGTAGTTGCAATTCCAATTTCGATGCATTCTTGTTATATCTCAATGGCTTGATCAAAAAGCCTCACATAATTATGCTAAGTGAGGCATGGTTGAATAATGATAGTGATTTTATGTTTTACCAAATTGGTCAGTATGAAAGTTTTTCATCGTTCGATCCTCTGTCAAGAGCTAGTTGAATTGTTTGCTATGTGCATAAATCTATATATGCTGTGGTGCTGAGGTGCGTTATTGCGAATTGTGATGCATTAATGCTAAATTGTAATTATCTAAATTTCAGCTTTACACTTCTGGGTATTTATAGGTTACATTCTGGTGATCGTCGATCTTTTATATCCAATTTCAGTTCTGCACTAGATATGATAAATGTTAAGAATTTTGTTTGCATTGGCAATTTCAATCTGGATGTTACCTTGAATGATGCTATCGCTGACGGATATTTAGAGTACTTAAATAGTCATGGTCTAGAGCAGCTTATAGACGTTAACACTAGGGTTAGCAGCCTCTCCTCAACCTGCATTGATCATTTTTCCTATCGCCCCACTCATCTTATCTTTGACAGAGTTGCCGTGATTGAAAACTTTATCACAGATCACCGAGACATAGCGGGTGTATTGCCGATTAGTGGAGGCAAACAAAATATACAGGTATCGGAAGCTGATAAAATTAACTATAATTTGCTAAGTGAAATGTTGAGGCAGCAGTCCTGGCAAAGTGTCTATGAGCTGGATGATACAAATGAGGCATTCAACAAATTTTACTAATTGGTTGGTAGTATATTGAAAAAGCTACTAAGCGCATTGAATACAACACCAATCTCAAGCTGATAAAACCTTGGATGAGTCCTGGTTTAACTAATAGTGTTGCTGTTAGAGATAAACTCTATGAACAACATAAAAGAGAACCAAATAATATCGTAATTAAAAATAAATTTTTGTAAATGAAAAATAATGTAAAACGATGGGTGAAGGAGGCTAAATATAACCATTATTCAAACAAATTGAATCAATATGATAAGAATCCAAGAAAAAAATGGGAAGTTCTTCACTCCTTGCTGCCCGGGGATAGTAAGATCAACCATGAACTTCATTTGAATGAAGAAGGTAGTGTTATAACTGATAGTAAAACAGTAGCAGGCATCTTCAATGAATACTTTATTCAGGTGCCTAAAAGGCTTTCGCAGTCTTGTCCTCCAATATCAGATGATTTGATCAAGCAGTACTCCGATGAATATTTAAGAGTGAACATTGTACTAAGAGTATTTTAATGGCTCCTGTAAGTGAGGCCGAACTTTGTGAAATCTAAATATAAAAAATCTTTCAATAAATAAGAGCTCAGGAATTCACATAATTACAGCCAGAATACTAAAAGATAATCTCCCATATTTCTCTAAAATATTACTTCATCTGTTCAACTTATCTCTATAGCTTCAGGTCAATTTCCAGACATCTTGAAGATTGCTACTGTCATACCAATTATCAAAAAGGGAGATCGATTCTCAAAAAGTAACTATCGCCCAATCTCTCTCTTACCTACTCTATCAAAAGTTTTTGAAAAGCTGATTAAAAAAAGATTATAGCATTTTTTGGACTCTCACAATTTCTTCTCAAAACAACAATTTGGTTTTAGACAGAACCTCAATACAGAGTATGCATTGCAAAATTTTCTAAAAACTATTTATCTTGGTCTGAATAGGGGATGTGGGCGCAGGGCTGCGGGCCTTTTTATTGATATTAGTAAGGCATTTGACACAGTTAACCACAGTTTACTGCTTCATAAGTTGTGGAGGGCGGGCATTAGGGGGGTGGCGTTGGAGTGGCTGAGATCATTTTTGCAGGGTAGAAAGCAAGCTGTTAGAATTGAAAAGGTAACTAATAATCTGATGGAAATCCACTATGGAGTGCCACAAGGCTCTGTCCTTGGACCCATCTTATTCTTGGTTTACATCAATGACTTGTTCAGGGGTAAATTCAAAGGTCAGATAAGAGCTTTCGCTGATGACACTGCCCTGGCATATTCAAACACATTAGATCATCTTCGGTTGGATATGCAACATGATCTCAATAAATTGACATTATGGTTCACCTGCAATAAGCTCTCAATGAATGTTCAGAAAACCAATTACATTTTGTTCAGTCTTATGGGCAGTCTAAGTTTTGCGGATCCCATTCAACTGCATACGTGCATTTGTAATTCTGATCATTGTAATTGCCCAATTGTTAAAGGTGAGAATACAGTCAAATATTTGGGTGTTTTCCTTGACCAAAATGTGTCATGGAAAGCCCACATCTCATACTTGAAAAAGTCATTGCATTTCTACCTGAGAACTATGTACCAATTGAAGGGTGTTTGTAATCTTAAAGCATTAACCCTCCGTCGGGCGCAGCCGGCCTCAGAGGCCAACCAACAATATAATTTCCCTCTTCACTCCATACAGTCGGCCGAGCGCCCCACCACTCCATTTTTTCGTCTAAATCTATCAACCTCACAACATGCCAGCCTCAGTCAGTCGCCAACTTTTGCATAGTTCGTGTTATTTCAACATGGCTTCACAGGCCACATGCGCCTGATTATGTCATAAACACAAGATGCTGGCCAATGTTCATTTTTTATGCCTACCTGAATGTTGAATGTTGTGCATCAATGCACAAGTCATCTCGATTGGAAATCAACTTGAACCTCAGAAAAGGAGAATATATCTAAAAACTTTGTCTCATCAGCTTGTGATGGGACAATTAGCCCGGCGAAGTCCCAATACAAGTGGAATGCCAATTCAATTGCAAACTCGCTTGAAAATGTTTTTGCCCAATGAACTTGAAACATTAAATGACCAACAATACCTCCCAAAAGAAGAAAGTGTGGAGTATGTGTGACTGAAACAGGATTCAGGAGAATGACAAATTAGAAAAAATGACAGATTAGGATGACAAATTAGGCCACTGTGCCAAACCTGTTTGACTGCAGCTAATTTGGGAGCCTCAACATCACAATGACTAATTATTGAAGATCAGTTCCAATAATTTCAACGAATAGCCTAAATTTCTAAAAAAAATATTTTTTTCTTTTACAATATTGATAATTTTCATTTTTAAGTTTAACCATACCAGTAGTGTTCAAAAAATCACTTTTTTGTAATATGTTTGGTATAATTACTTAGAATAGATCCTACCAATCATTACCCTATTAGTATTTTGAATTATAATTGATCTAGTGTGAAGTGGTGGTTAGAATATGAAGGTGGCCTCTCAGGCCGGGTGCGCCCGATTTCGGTTCGGCCATAGGTGCACCTGACGGAGGGTTAAAAGATGTCTACCATTCATTTGCTCACTCTAGAATTAATTATGGTTTGAGCTGTTGGGGTGGCACCTACTATTCAATTATGAGTCCTATAATCAAACTCCAAAAATCACTCATAAGGATTGTAGCAGGAGTGGGTCGCCACGATCATACATTCCCCCTTTTCTGTAGACTTGGTATCCTCCCCATAAGACATTTGTATGTGCATAAAGTCTTGTCAATTTTCTATTTAGTGAGCAGGAATGATGGCGTAACTATTGACTATTGTGATTCAGTTACTGGCCCTTATCGTACGAGGCAGGCTGATGGGTTGTTTGTCCGGGGTGTCAGGCCAAACAGCACTTTATTTAAAAAAACCTTTCTTTTTCTAGCACCAACATTTTTCAATCAGTTACCTTCCTCAATGAAAACCCTTTTCAACTGCCACAATAAAATAATAATAATGAAATTGCATCTGGAAAAATGGCTTCTTTCAATTAGCACAGAAGGATTGGAAGCCATGTACTCTGTCACTGCCTAACTTTCATGCACATTGTATGTACAGAACACTGTCCTCTTGCAGAACAAAATTATATAATATACACATGGACTATTACAAAAATGATGTACATAATATCACGCTCATACGATAATTATATCTAATGATTTCCATGTAAATCTATCTAAACTATTACTATGGAGACATATATATGTGTAGGTATATATATATATGTACATGTATTTAGTTTCTATTTTTCATAGAACTAACAGTTTAATTCAACGCTTGTTTCAACGCATGTCCGGTGCTCCTGTATGCGGACGTGACCTCTCTCTTAAGGTCATTTGCAGACAGTAATGACTTATTTCTGCATGTTGTATATGTATTATAATCGTTGTAACTTGTGAATCTCTATCTTGAGTTGCTGTCCACTGTTATTTTATTGTATCTCTAGTAGAGTAGTCTTTTTGATGTATTTTTCGTTCGCAGTGTAGCTCTAGTAGAGTGCGCCATTAGCTGTATTGTTTTGTTTTTTTCTTTTTGCTTCTTTGTTTTGTTTTTTTCTCATTGTATTTCTATAGTGGAGCAGAATGATAATACTAAGTGCTTAGTTTTCTATTACTCTTAATTTTCACATGTTTTGTATTGTTTTTTGTATTTTTTTCACGCAGAAATAAAGTCAAATTTATTATTAATTTATTATTATCGCTCTTGCAAAATTATCACGCTCCCCTTTGCATCGCGTGATAACTGTTTTGCACGAGCGATAAAGTCGTGCATTACGCTCTTAATACATAAATAGCTATTTTTTACAAATGCGCGTGAAAAAAGAATTAACATACTCAATTCTCCTCGTAGAAAAGCTTATTTCAGAGAAGAATCTACTTTTTTGCTCGCTAACCATTTTCTTTATGCTCGGTAATCATTCGCGCATGCGCAGAAGAATTTCTTTACGCTCGCTGATCAGCTGATGGTAAGCTGCTCGCCAAAAGGTCAGATCTTAACCTAAAAAGTCGGTAATCATAACTATTATTATTATTATTATTATTATTGTTGTTATTTGTTACGTGGAGCCACAAAGCTGAGCAGAGCTCAAGTGGCATGTAACATGTCATGAACATTTTTCCATGGAAAGTGTATGCATCTGTATAAACTCAAAGTATGAAGGCACCACAAGATTCCTCCATTGTATAGGGACACGCTTCCACAAGTACATTAGTAATTGAAAACTAGGAAAGCCTATGACTACCACATAACCGTATTCTTTCAGGTAGACAATTGAAGAGCTTCAGTCCTGAATAATATGGTCCTTTTTCCAAAAGTGTCAGTCTGTGAGCGGGGTACTGATATACAGCTGAACTCTGTGCTCTTGTGCTATAGCCATGGCAAACTCAATTTCCTTCAAATCTCTCTGAATTTCTGAAGACAAAATTTACAGTCTCAAGGAAGTGCAATGCTGGGACCGTGAGAAACCTGTATTTTCTAAAAATGGGCCTACATGAATTGGATGGCCGCAAGCCCTCCAAAACACGAAAAGCTTCCTTTTGCATCTTAGATATTTTATATGAATTATTTTTACTATTCCCCCAAAAGAAGATGCTGTAGCGTATTAGGGCTAAAAAATATCCATGATACACCTTCTGAGCTGTCTTTATAGTGGATGCAGTCCTCACAGTTCTCAGTGCAAAAAGTGCATGATAGAGCTGTTTTATAACTCCGCCGATATAAGTAATTTAACAGGTTTGGGCAGTTGTAGAAAAAATGTTGTATGGAATTCGCGCGTAATGCTTATTTATCGCTCTTGCAAAATTATCACGCTCCGCTTTGCGTCGCGTGATAACTGTTTTGCGTGAGCGATAAAGTCGCGCATTACGCTCTTAATACATAAATAGCTATTTTTACGCGCAGTTGTAGAAAAACTCACTTTTCCAACTACTAGCCGGTAGGCCTCGCTTCGGTCGCCTTATCCGCGAAGGGACTCCCCTCCTAAACCACCGGCCGGTTCATCCAGAAATAGGACCAACCAGCAGACTGGCTCTGATTTCCTGCATTTTTCATCTGAGCTTGCTTTCTTCCTTCAAAGAGTCAAAAAATTCTTTCATGCTCTTTCAATTAGCAGTTTCATTCGAATCATGTAGCGCTGAGCTACAAAGATCTCTATCCTCATAAGAATTAATGAATTTAATGAAACAGGTATTTTTTCAATGGAGACTTTGTTAAAATATTATGAGAATATTATTGTATTTCAGGCTAATGGTTCTTTGAAAATTAAAACAGGAAATATGTGGAGAACTCAACAGACAATCTAACTCTCTTGGGATAACATTTACTCGTGAGATGTAGGAGAATCCATTGAACTCAATGAATAAATGAGAAAAGAAACTGTCTAATTCAATACTGAAGCTAAACCTGTGTACACTTTAGTGTTTACACTTTCAAGTTCATTATTGTTCCTGAAAGCAATGGAAAATAAGATATGTAATGAAAAAGCTTTAAAAAATTTAGAAAAACGTCAATTTTGAACCTATCTTTGCGAAATGTGGAAGTCCTCTCAACATAAGATATTTCGACCCAAACTGAGGTACAGAGGCCTAATTTTAACGTTCCCTGTCAATTTGGTATTGTATGAAAACGCAAAAAGCACTATTTTAGGCATATTATCTTCGACCGTAGGCTATTTCTAAGCTCTTATGATACAACATTTTCCCACCTCAGCTAGATGCTGTGACCTACTTAGACCTGCTGTGTGAAAATTTGAATGAATATTCTCTATTAATACTATTAAAAAAAGTAAGAAAACACAAAAAACGCTCGAGAAACGCAAATTCTGTGCGTATCTTTGACGAAATAACGCAGTCTTCTCATCGCAAAACTTCTAGACTATAAGTTAATTATCAATAGCCAAGGCCGTAAACCAAATTTGAACGTTTTCGTCAATCTGTTATTGAAAAAGCGAATAACGCTCAACAATAATTGCCGATCTTGGGCGGAACTCAGAAGTTACTCCACAACCCTTCCAATACAACATATTTTAAATATGTCAGCTGAGCCTGTGTACCAGATTTGAAAATTGTTTGCCATTACTTCTTGTAAAAGCTTTGAAAACGCAGAAAAAATGCTGTAAAAACGCAGATTTTGGGCGAATCTTTGTAATTTTTTTCCTAACCCGTTTTTAATACGCTTCTAGAAAGCCAACTGATGAAACCTGCCAGAGTTTAACGTATTTGGTCCAGTAGATTTTAGTTCTGTTGATTATGAGTGAATGAGTGAATGAATCAGTGCCACTACGCTTTTAATATAGATTCCAAACTCAATAAATTTAATATTAACATTCCTTCAAGATTCCTCCAAACTTCGAATTGGTGTATTTACTTTAGAATTGAACTATCGATTTTGTAAATCTTAAAAATGTGGACACCAATCAGTAAAATAAGCCGTACATATTTTGCTGCCTACTTTCAGTGAGAGGCTATGATAAAATCTGCAGTTACTGAGTGAAGCACTAGACTCACTCTAACGTTGAATCACTGAACTTCCTGAAAGCCCCTTCATGGTGATAAGATTCGAACGCCGCACCCTGCTGCTCCTGGTGAGTATATATTATACTACAGGGATTCAAATTCCCCTGCTAGAAACAGTATGCTACTAGCAGTTTAAAATTTTCAATCTGAAGTGGAATCATGGTCCAGGCACAAGTGTAATTCCATGGTCGTTTTAGTGATTTAATCGTGAAAGTTTTCTCATTCCTATTTTTCATTTCTACTAAATTTCAGAACAAAACGTATAAGACATTGTGAAGTGTTGAATAAGCCAGTACAGTTGCTTTTAACCCTAGCTTGCAAATAAATTTGCCAAAAGT
The DNA here is from genome assembly GCF_014356525.2 of Nilaparvata lugens. Lineage (NCBI taxonomy): Eukaryota > Metazoa > Arthropoda > Insecta > Hemiptera > Delphacidae > Nilaparvata > Nilaparvata lugens. The sequence continues at coordinate 29,631,519 of NC_052506.1, forward strand.
TAAGGCCGTCCGGCTCGCAAATAATATACTGTGGATCAGACCACAGCTCTAGCTCAGTGATAGATGCATGAATACTCTCAATATAATAAAACACCATGGGTTTCAGCAACTGATAATTAACAATTCTTACCGCTGCTCTCTTGAAGATATAAGGAAATCAAAAAGATAGTCAGTGACTGATTATCAGTAACCATATATTCAATCAAGATTAATAAAAATCAACTATTATTCTTCTGAGTTTCAAAACGCTCATCATGAATACAGGTATACACCAATTTATCCTTTCGAAATTTCTTGTGACTTACTACGCCAGTTCTAGAAGTTCTCTGGATCCTTATATGATATATTGTAGACTTATAAATATCAGTAATGGTTCGCTGACTGAAAAATATGACTATCATCAAAGGATGATAAGTAATAGTTGCTCTGAATAAGATCAATCTTAATCAATTCACTAACTATATATGCTGCAGAATAAAAATGCTTGGTACCAAGACAGCTAAAACTGTATATCACGAGATGAACCAGGAAAATTATAAAAGCTTCTAATATTTTGTATGCTGACAAAAAACATAAATATATTCCATAAAATGATACAAATATGAAATCTCTTAGAAATACAATTCCATATAAATAGATTCTTCAATATCTCAGTTATCACAGAAATTGTTAAAATTCACAATATTGTGAGGTATAAAATATATATATATTTATTAATATTGATATGTGAAATTTCAGGTCGAATCAGGATTTAACAAATTGGAACCTGTTCAGTCTATAGGTTCAATAGAATATACTTCAATCAATAAAATAATCATTTAAAATCTCAGGGTAAAATCTCTGTGGATTGCACGGGAATAAGCTTCCTATAATATCAAATATATTCATAAAAAGAGTTCTTATCCAATATGTTACAGTGTTCAACACATTGCGGATTTCTTAAACTTGAATAAAAATTTATATAGCACTTAGAATATTTCCCCAATTCACTGATAAAGGCCTTTGGTCTAATGAGCTCATTAAGAACATAACACTCACTCAAACGACGTTCTGAAGTTCTTGTAGAAAAATTAATTATCTCCAATAATTAATTAGCTGAATCCTTTCGACTCTGCTGGGCTCATGTATGGTCCAGATTGCGTGTAAATCTCTATCAGTATTAAGTATATCAAACACCATACATGAATGCCCGAATAATGTACAATTAAGAACTCTTAAACAAACACTGAGTTCACAAATAATCAAACACTAATTACAAATATTTGACATTTGAAAAAAGGACTGGCTTGATGCTTTTAAAATTAATTGGAAAGGGACCCTATCTCCATGTGCTGCCGTATAGGTCAAGATCACAAGCCAGAGAGAGCATTTCTTGGAAAAATTTCTTTCTCTTTCTCTGAAATTTGTAAGCCCTCGTCTGATTGGTTTTTAGTCTTTGTAAGATGTGATGTGATTGGCTATTTAAGATTCAGGGTTTCCTTAGCTTTTGTTATACAAAAATAAATAAGATAATATTTTAAAAAATTATATAACAGCCTGTAAGCATTCCACTCAAATAAATCTAATAAATCTCTAATATATGATAATATAACACTGAATATATTTATTTTTTTATGTGAGCATTGTACACTCTTGTTTTTTCAAACTTTTTTTAGATTTCAATAAATATTCCAAATAATATAATAACCATGACTTTTCCATTACATGAACCTTTCTTCACATATAATATTTAATAATAAATTATCCAAGTAAAATATAATTTAATTCATAATAGTCGAGTGATCGGTCAGCTGATTTGCTTGCACAATGAATCAATGAATTGTCGACTGATCTAAGATCATGTGACGTACTAAATCAAAACAAAGGATTCTAACCTCAAATCGTACAAGTATTTTTCCTTTTTATTATAATCTGCCAATAAATCAACTAAGTCGCTTTATAATTTTATTTCTGCCAAATAATTCTCAATAATGCATAATTATATTTTCCATGGTTCTATTATCGCTTTATAGATAGTACGACTGCTCCTTATCAGAAAGAAGATTCGATTTTATTGGAGTGTTACCTCAACTAGGATAACTGTTCTTTCAATTTCATAATTCTATTAAAGATAGTTTGTTTCTTTTGAATTATTTTATGATGTCAAAACGGGTCGTCATAACATATAATAGTGCTAGTGAATTCGCCATCATGTGATGTTTTGACGCAGCGACGAAGTGAGGACCGACTCCAGAGGGCAAATTTAAAAAGTAATAATACACAACTGGTGCAAGGAAAGGACTTACAATCAAATAATAATGACTCACGAGACATACATAAAAAGAATAAGACTGACAGTAATAATACGAAACAGCGAGTGAAGATTAGGTGTTTTTCGGACAGTCAGGGAAGACAGGTTGCCAAGGGTGTCTCTTCAGAGAGTGATCATGACTTTCTAAATATGATGAAGCCGGGTGCCAAGTTTGATGCAGTGACGGAGGAGTGCAATAGTATGTGTTCTGATATGTGTGAGAAAGATCTAGTGGTTCTTATTGCTGGAACTAATGACGTAGCATCAAATGAATCAAATAATTTTATTAGATCGTTCAAAAGGAGACTTTTGGAATTGCGACATACTAACGTTTTAGTGTTCTCCGTACCACACCGTTATGATCTACCCCAGTGGTCATGTGTAAATGTGGAAGTACGTAAAACCAATGAACAGTTGAAAAACATAAGCAAACGCTTCTCAAACGTTGTTTTTAAGGAGTTAAGTTCACTGGGAGCAAGATTCCACACGTCTCATGGTCTTCATCTTAACAGAATTGGTAAAAAACATATTGTTGACATGATACTGAATACTGTGACTCGAATCAATGCCACTTTAGAGTCAACCAAAAACACTATTACATTGGGTCAAAAGGGAAATGACAACAATTATTTTTTAGATGTATAGATTGTTTATCTATTGCTATTACGAGTAGTTCACCTAGTTGTAAGAAAAATGAAACTTTTGTTACTAATTGTAATGCACAATCTTTAAATGAGACCGTAGGTAATCTAACTAAAATAACTCGGCCCACTAGTAATAGCTGTATTAATCCCAGGACAATTAACTTACGTAAGCCTATTGAAATGTCTATTACCTCAGAATTTAATGTAGGATATCTAAATGTTCAAGGTATAAACAATAAACATGTAGTTTTGAATGAATTTGGGAATAAAAACAATTGTCACACTCTTTGTCTGAGTGAGCATTGGTGCAAGGAAGAAGATATAGTTTATCATAAATTAGATGATTATGTTTTAGTCAATAGTTATTGTAGAAAACAATTCATACATGGTGGAGTATCTATTTATGTCAGACCTGAGCTTGCAAAAGAAAGTATCAAATTAGATTTGGATTGTCTCAACAGTGAAAAGAACTTTGAAGTAACAGGCATAGCTATTAATAAACTCAATCTTATTGTAGTTTCTCTGTATAGATCGCCCTCAGGAGACCCTGCTCGTTTCTTACAGGGTCTTGATGAGGTTTTACATTTGTTCAGTAGACCCAGGTGGAAAAATTATCGTATTGTACTGGGAGGTGACCTTAATGCTGAGTTTAATGTACTACAAGATAAGGTAACAGTTCATGAGTTGAAAAATCTATTAAGGCAGTTCAACTTTTATTGCACAAATGTAAGGCCCACTAGGGGATCTGCTTGCCTTGACAATATATTTACCAACATAGGGACACAATATATCTACACAGATGTAGAAGCATTCCATTTTTCTGACCATGATTGTGTTTTTCTGAGCCTATTGAATTTGGCCCAAGGGGATGGCGGTGTCAAGACAAAGATGGTTTCTACTAGACCTGTAACTGTTGAGAAGATGCAAAATTTTAGATCTGCACTATCAAATATAGATTGGGTAGCCAAATTATCTAACCAAGTGGGTGGTGAAGCTTTTTTTAACCGTTTCATGGAGATATTTTTGTAGCCTATTATTTTGATTTGTGCATACCACAGAAAATTGTTAGAGTCACAACTAACTCTCCTGAAGCCAAAGTGAAGAGGAATTCTTCCACCTGGTATACACCTCAGTTGTTAGAAATGAAAAACAAATTGTTATTGTATCATCACTTATATATAAGAGACAAGACAAACTTATCTAGATTAGCGTATTGTAATGCTAGGACTGAGTATAAGAATGCTATAAATACAGCCAAGAAACAGTACAACTCAACTCAGATTGAGCTCTCCAGTAATAGATGTAAATCAGCCTGGGAAATAATCAATCAAGTTAAAAAAGAGAGTCGAAATGTTAGTATGGGTATTCCTCCAGATGCTTTTAATGAATTCTTTGTAAAATCAGTTGAAGAAGTGCATGATAAAATTGTTCAGCCAATCACTACTGCTGCCCAACTTATTGAAAGTTGCACTACAGCAAGGAGGCCTGCCTTCGGTTTTTCTGAAGTAACTCCTAACATTATATTAGATATAGTTAATAGCTTTAAGTCATCTGACAGTGTAGACATTTACAATTTATCCAGCAATATAATTAAAAAGGTCATAGACTGCATTGTTGAACCTCTAACTTACTGCATCAATAGTTGTATAACGGAAGGAGTGTTTCCTTCTATACTCAAATTATCAAGAGTAGTACCAGTTTATAAAAAGGGACCGAAAGATTGTCCATCTAGTTTTCGCCCCATATCATTAATTCCTATATTTTCAAAGATCTTTGAGTCAGTAATAAAAATCCAGATCCCAAATTACCTAAGTGAACAGCACATTTTAAGTGGAGCTCAGTTTGGTTTTATAAAAGGTAGATCTACCGCATCTGCAATAGATGCTCTGATTAAAAAAGTGTTGTATGCTTTCGAAACAGGTCAATTTGCTCAGGCTACCTTTTGTGACCTCAGCAAGGCATTCGATTGTGTCGACCACACAATCCTGCTGAATAAACTTGGTCTCTACGGTATGAACATTGTAAGCCTCATGTTAATTGGGTCATACTTATTTGACCGTAAGCAAATAGTCTATGTAGGTCATACTAAATCTAAGGTAAACATTATCAAGTTTGGTGTTCCTCAAGGCTCTATCCTTGGACCTGTACTGTTCACCCTGATGATAAATGATCTTCCATTATCAATCCAGTCAATCTTCCATCTCAGTCAATGCTTTACGCAGATTATACCTTTTTTTCAATTCAGACTCAGATTTTCAAAAACTCGCTTTTACGATGGAACATACTTTGAACCAAGCAAGCATATGGTTCAGGGCGAATGGTTTCCTATTGAATAATAATAAGACTCAACAAATGATTTTTAGCTCAAGATAGATTCCAACAGATAATAGTGTAAATAATGTCAAGTTTCTAGGTATAAATATTGACGAAAAATTAATATGGAAGCCACATTTTGAGTATGTAAATAGTAAATTGTCTAGGGTTATCTATTTGTTGAAGCAATTAAAAAATTATGTACCTGATAGCTATGTACGGTCAGGCTATTTTGCATTTTTTCAAAGTATTCTTCTATATATGGCGTGTTGTTTTGGGGTAATTGTAGCCATGTTAGCAGTGTACTTTTACTTCAGAAAAAAGCCATCAGGATATTAGCAGATGCGCGTAATAGTACTGAGCATTGTAGACGTTTGTTTATTAAGTTGAGAATCTTGACAATCATAAATCTTTATATATATACACAGCTCTAATACATGTAAAAACAAAGGTAGAGAAAATTCCAAGACATACCATACATTTTTATACAACAAGAAATAAGAATAGACTGAATATACCATTCCAAAGGCTTTCAAAGTCAATGAATAACTACAATATTATTGGTCTGGAACTGTACAATAAGTTACCTCTAAGCTTAATAAATGAGTCTACAGATAGATTTGAAATGAAACTTTTCAACTGGTTAGTGAAAACACCAATGTATTCTATACAAGAGTTCTTGGATTCCGATATGATTATTGATGTTTGATTCCTTGATTGCTTAAAGCTTTTCTTTCTTGTTTTAACAATTTGACAGGGCCTTGTTTGAACTGTTGCTTGTATAGTGATGAATATTCGAATTCTTCTGGGCTTACTTTAGATGTAGTTATGTTTATGTGTTTATATATGTATATCGTATATACTTTCAATTACATTAACTTATAACCTTCTGACTTGCATAATGTTAGTATAGTTTTGACTTTGTCTATTGCCAATGCTGCTTGATGACAATAAAAATTTATTTATTTATTATTCATTTAATATATAAAATTATATATTATTTATTATTTAATATAATATATATACATCGATTTCTCAAATTTGAAAGATTGTGTAGTCTATGTTTATGCGTTGCTCAACCTTCTAGTCGTCACGTTATTTTCTTCTGAAGTTAGTATAGTGACCCTGAGTCCTGGGGACCCACTTCTTCCATATTGAATATTTCAATATAACTATTTTAGGATTATAATGTTATTCCATGATCCCAATGAATTCCAAGGGTTGAAAATGAATGTATCTTTCACAGTCTAATAGTAGCTTCTACTCACAATTAAACACTTGGAACAAAAAAAAAATTGTCATTGTAAATTTGTAAACGTCATAGCAAGCAACTGTAATCACAAGTAGTATATCAATTACGCGTAATAGACAGGTTAACGGAAGCGAGTTAATAACTCATAAATTTAATTTTAATTCAGCTGAAATCATGTGTCGGCGCATAAAAGGATAGTCTGTATGATACCTCCGAATAGCATCGGCTTTTTTCAATGAATGGAAAATCACACAGATATCATGCAATTGATTCCATCGAGTTGACTAAATGATAAATCACAACAGATTTCCCCAACGTACTCTCAATGTTATTTTTATATCCAGAAAAAGGACGACGGAGTGAGTCAATTTTGTTGTCAAACGAACTTGTCCTGTGAAAAGGTTCGAAAAGTGGCCTACGTGTTCCAAAGCTGATCAGGCTTTATCTAATGTAAAGCTTATTGAAAAATTTATACTAAAGTTATTGAAGAACATACAAACGGACAGTGATTTCGGCCTTGAGTGAACTTTCAATTTTTTTAAATTCTGAAAAAAACGAAGGAGTCAGTCAATTATTGTTGTTCAAAGAACTTTATCTGTAAAAAGGTTCGAAGAATGAATATATGTCCAAAATTTGAATTTTCAAAAGCACTCACTAGCGGCTTGGTGATCACCTACGTTGCTTCGATCTTAGGTCCATCCTACTCTCTTAATCGTTATTCCAGTTCACCAAGAGCACAGTCTTCAGTGCTGAACAGGTGAAAAATAATACCAATGTTAATGGAAGTGTATTCACGGATGAACCAACAAGCGAATGTTCAATACATGAAAGTAATACTGGAATAATTGAAACATGTACAATGTGAGTGGTGGCGGGAATGAGGTTGAATCAATGCTCTCATGGAACAGTGCAACTAATATGGTAGAAGCTTTGAAAATGGATGAATATGGAAACTCTTGATGAGCTAAGTGTGTAACAAGTCGAAGCAGCTCTGCTAATTCCACTCCAGATGGGGGTGAAATTCTTGATTACTTTTATAAGTGAACTCGAAAGTTTCCGTCATTATTATCAGCAATAGAGCGCCTTCGAAAGTTATCTGGTTAAAGGCTGCTGAAATTATCGCAACAAAGGAGGGAGCGTCGTCTCTCAAGTTCAGAAAAATATGTTCTCGGAATAATAAATGCTGCATGACTAAGCACATAGGAAGTTGGTATTGAGATGTAAATGAAAATATTGATTGTCAGATAAATAACATGATTCACGGAATAAAGTCAAGTGTGACATGAGATACATTGACTTTTTGGCGGTACGAAGTTCGCCGGGCCAGCTAGTAATAAATAAAAGGAGGAACTTCAATAATTATGTAGTTTTTCTGTGTTTCAGTTATCACTGTTTCACCAAGGTGCTGTAGGTATATTTCGGAAATATACTTCAAAAATTGAGGAACCTATTGGTAGTCCTTCTGGTTGATAATGATATTTTGCCATTGAATGTGAAATAATCATTTTGTTTGGACTCGCATATACTCGTATACTTTTGGGCGTTAAGAGAACTCAATTATTAGATAAAATATTTCATTCTACTTCAACGTTATAAAATATTAAAAATGAATTCTTTGATTATATTTTTTTTCCAAAGACAAAAAAATATTTTGTGATATTAACTAGATTTGAGAAACAAACGAAACGTTTCCCAGCAATAAGATCCGGTCATTAAAAGTGATAATTCGTGGAAGATAGTGAATAAGATATTCACGAGAAAATTAATCTCTTTGAAGTCAAAAAATGTCTTATTCATCAAATATTTTTTATGTAGTCCTCATTTCCCATTGGCAGTTATTTCATTGTGATAGCTCTCCTAATCAGTCTCTTCCAAATCACGAGTTTAAACTGCATTCAAGCCTTCTGAATAGAACCTATAGGTCAGGTTCATGCATCATCCCTTGGTGGAAAAAATTACTGCATGTTCTTCCACAGTAGTTCTGAGATATTAGAATTTCAACCTCGATAATTTCAAATTAAAACTCACGTGAAACACAGTTTGCATAAAAAAAGTCTTATAATATAATGAGACGATGTTTCAACTTTCAAACCACCCTCATCATTTCAGAATGTTGGGTAGGGATAGGGAGTTTTGATAATATATCCACATCACAACTAGTCCAAATAAATCTGCAGAATGATCAATTTAGTTCAAAACATCCCCTCCGAATTTCTTTGTCTATTATTGGTCCAATGTTGTAAAACTGAAGTCGAAGGAAATTGCGAAATATTTCCAAATTTTACTTAGAATGAAATTATGAAAATTCAATGTTCTATAAGCTCATAATTAGCATGGAATTTATCCATAATTTTCTTCCAAGTTATAATAGCAAGAGTAGCCAAAAATTGGAGGCGAACGTTTTTTTCAATGTCATAACATCAAGATAGGACATTTAAAAAACAATAGAATATATAAGAATTGTAGAAGAATGAATATTGTAGGATATTATGTGTGTGCTTCAATTTTATATGGAATAGTCATGTCCGTAAGACGCATAGTTTTGTAAATTTATTGCAAGTAGCATGAATGAATGTGTAAACAAAAGGGAGTGGAATCAAGTGGAATGGAAATTGAATTGAATCGGAGAGTCCTCTTCTCAATAATGCAAGTATTCATATCCCATGAGCTAAAGATTGGGTTCTCCGAATAATGTTTTACTTTGCTCTCGAGCTCAACTGTTCTGAAATTCACTTCCATGAACTCAACGTGGGGAACTCAGCATAAGGATTTGAACATTTTTGAGATAATGTAAGATGAAGCACTTTTCAAGATTGTAGGTAAGCAGTAAAGCAATAAGGAGTAACTTGATAATGTTTTGGATTTTTGAAACGAGCATTCAATACACTGTCACCCTTCACCTTATTATTACTTTCGCAGGCATGAATTAGGTTTCATTGTAACAATGAAGATGTGAAATAATCTCTTGGATACTGAAAACCCATATCATGTCAACTTCAAGAGTACATGAGTTTGAAGGTTTGTACTATACATTCATCTTAATCCTATGCCCGTTGATTATGGAGTTATACAAGGAAGCACACTAGGTCCTATACTATTCCTAATTCATATAAATAATATAAGTAAATTACAGTTGAATGGCAAACTGTTCCTGTTTGCCGACGATACTGCATTGGTTCCCTATAGACTTGAAAACTACTTGACAGAACGGGATGAAACTTTGGTAATATATTGTGTAAATATTGGAGAAGGTTTCTGACAACAAATTCTAATAGGGGGGGCTAATAATAATTATCTATTAATCCATTTCACAGACCTATGTTTTCGTACTTGCCGGCCGAGCGGCTACCGAAGAACGGAAAGATGATCATGTTGTGATAATATGATTTAGCATCTGAAGTTATCAGCAGTTATGAACAGGTATCCCGTGCTTCGCTATGGTGTCAAAGAAAAATTGTCGATAAATTATTGTTTACTGGTATTAATAGTTTGGAGTTGAAGTGTAGTTGATTGGTACCAGCTGTTGATAATGGTTCTTAAGAAGACCTATACAAATAATTATCAGTCCCCTATCATTGAGGAACTGGAAAATGTTGGAAAAAAATATTCACCTCATGAAAGAGAGTTGTTCATATTGCATTCGTATTACTGAAGAATGACAGAATGATTAATATTTTTTTTTGAATTTAGCTTAGCTGATATTCATCCTAAAATGGAGGATGAAGAGAATATGGAATACTGTGTGATTCATCGTATATCGCATATTTCCTGGACCATATATTGACAATCAACAATATGAACGCATTAAATTCATCTTTGAAACACTGATTTAACCTATCTATTTTTTTTTAATTCAACACTCTAATGATAGACTACCAATTGATTGAGAAAAATATGTTCTCGGAATAATAAATGCTGCATGACTAAGCACATAGGAAGTTGGTATTGAGATGTAAATGAAAATATTGATTGTCAGATAAATAACATGATTCACGGAATAAAGTCAAGTGTGACATGAGATACATTGACTTTTTGGCGGTACGAAGTTCGCCGGGCCAGCTAGTAATAAATAAAAGGAGGAACTTCAATAATTATGTAGTTTTTCTGTGTTTCAGTTATCACTGTTTCACCAAGGTGCTGTAGGTATATTTCGGAAATATACTTCAAAAATTGAGGAACCTATTGGTAGTCCTTCTGGTTGATAATGATATTTTGCCATTGAATGTGAAATAATCATTTTGTTTGGACTCGCATATACTCGTATACTTTTGGGCGTTAAGAGAACTCAATTATTAGATAAAATATTCATTCTACTTCAACGTTATAAAATATTAAAAATGAATTCTTTGATTATATTTTTTTTCCAAAGACAAAAAAATATTTTGTGATATTAACTAGATTTGAGAAACAAACGAAACGTTTCCCAGCAATAAGATCCGGTCATTAAAAGTGATAATTCGTGGAAGATAGTGAATAAGATATTCACGAGAAAATTAATCTCTTTGAAGTCAAAAAATGTCTTATTCATCAAATATTTTTTATGTAGTCCTCATTTCCCATTGGCAGTTATTTCATTGTGATAGCTCTCCTAATCAGTCTCTTCCAAATCACGAGTTTAAACTGCATTCAAGCCTTCTGAATAGAACCTATAGGTCAGGTTCATGCATCATCCCTTGGTGGAAAAAATTACTGCATGTTCTTCCACAGTAGTTCTGAGATATTAGAATTTCAACCTCGATAATTTCAAATTAAAACTCACGTGAAACACAGTTTGCATAAAAAGAGTCTTATAATATAATGAGACGATGTTTCAACTTTCAAACCACCCTCATCATTTCAGAATGTTGGGTAGGGATAGGGAGTTTTGATAATATATCCACATCACAACTAGTCCAAATAAATCTGCAGAATGATCAATTTAGTTCAAAACATCCCCTCCGAATTTCTTTGTCTATTATTGGTCCAATGTTGTAAAACTGAAGTCGAAGGAAATTGCGAAATATTTCCAAATTTTACTTAGAATGAAATTATGAAAATTCAATGTTCTATAAGCTCATAATTAGCATGGAATTTATCCATAATTTTCTTCCAAGTTATAATAGCAAGAGTAGCCAAAAATTGGAGGCGAACGTTTTTTTCAATGTCATAACATCAAGATAGGACATTTAAAAAACAATAGAATATATAAGAATTGTAGAAGAATGAATATTGTAGGATATTATGTGTGTGCTTCAATTTTATATGGAATAGTCATGTCCGTAAGACGCATAGTTTTGTAAATTTATTGCAAGTAGCATGAATGAATGTGTAAACAAAAGGGAGTGGAATCAAGTGGAATGGAAATTGAATTGAATCGGAGAGTCCTCTTCTCAATAATGCAAGTATTCATATCCCATGAGCTAAAGATTGGGTTCTCCGAATAATGTTTTACTTTGCTCTCGAGCTCAACTGTTCTGAAATTCACTTCCATGAACTCAACGTGGGGAACTCAGCATAAGGATTTGAACATTTTTGAGATAATGTAAGATGAAGCACTTTTCAAGATTGTAGGTAAGCAGTAAAGCAATAAGGAGTAACTTGATAATGTTTTGGATTTTTGAAACGAGCATTCAATACACTGTCACCCTTCACCTTATTATTACTTTCGCAGGCATGAATTAGGTTTCATTGTAACAATGAAGATGTGAAATAATCTCTTGGATACTGAAAACCCATATCATGTCAACTTCAAGAGTACATGAGTTTGAAGGTTTGTACTATACATTCATCTTAATCCTATGCCCGTTGATTATGGAGTTATACAAGGAAGCACACTAGGTCCTATACTATTCCTAATTCATATAAATAATATAAGTAAATTACAGTTGAATGGCAAACTGTTCCTGTTTGCCGACGATACTGCATTGGTTTCCTGTGGACGTACTTGGCGGGACGCTTTCAGTGAGGCCTCAAAAGACCTTTTACATGTGAGGAAGTGGCTCGATCAAAATAAACTCACACTCAATGTTGTTAAAACCAAATATTTGCCAATATATTTTATGAAAAATAGTATGCCAGTTCAAGAATGTCTCAAGCTTCACTCATGTAATGACCACCTGTCACTTACCTGTAATTGTGAGACGCTTGAACAGGTGGAAAAATACAAATATCTTGGAGTCTTCATAGATTGCAGGCTTTGTTGGACTCCTCTTATGGAATACCTCAAATGTCGCATTCGTAGACTAATATATGCCTTTCGACAGTTGAGGGAGGTTCTTTCAGTCAATCAATTGAGAAGGACATACTTCGCCTATGTTCAATCAATTATAAATTATGGAATCCTGGCCTGGGGTGGAGCATCCTCGTTCACTTTGAGAGCTGTCGGAATTGCACAGCGAGCAATCATAAAGACTTGCTTGAACCAGGATAGTCGCTATCCGACTGAACTGGCCTATCAAGAATTTCAGGTCCTTGATGTGCGACAGCTATACATAAAATCACTTTTAATTTTCATCCGAAGTAATAAAAATGCAATATTTAATCCTCTCATCCATCCCTATCAAACACGAAATATGAATATATTTGGAATTCTACAACCCAGATTAGTTAGCAATTGCAATAGATTTAATAGTCATTACATATGCCACATTCTTTATAGAAATATACCCGCCTACATAAAGCAAATAGAACCCCTCAGCCTTAACATATACAAACGATTTTTAAATACGTGGTTATTTGAAACCGGCAGGGATGTCGCTGATCAGCTCATCTACTCCTCTTACCGATTTTGATACTATGTATATATGTTTCTTGTATTCATCATCATATATATGAATTAGATTAAAATCTTATCTATCATCATCATATATATGAAAGTATATATATATATATCATCAATATATTGCTCATAATTTATCATTGTTCAAGTTCTAAATTTTATTTTGTGTGCCATGTTAAAGCTATATACCATAATAGTTATATTGTACTACTTCAATTCAAAACATATACTTTCTCCACTACATTTAACCAACATTTATTTTTCAAATTGTACTGTATTGTAAATATTTATAATTTTCTTTTTAGTATCAATTTTTTTTCATTAGAACTCTTTCCTCACACACAGACTTGTCTATGTGGGGAAAATTCACAAGTATTTTTATTATTTATACATGTGCACTGTATTTGTAATGATTTCTGTGAATAAACTCAATTTGAATTTGAATTTGAATTTGAATCCTCCACTGTAATTTAATCTTCACAAATCCACATATGCATAGCTTTGGCAATCCTCTACGCTGAAGAGCTCGCTCAAAATATAGCTGATATTTCTGCAGCTGTTTTACTGAAAACCGTAAAAAGTCAAGATAATTATTTCAAGTTTGATTGGGTTGCATAGTTGATATTCCATGAAATTATGAATAATCCAACTTTGTGTGTTAATTTTGTTGGCTAATGAACTATATAAGATTATAATTTAATGTTCCAAAGAGTATCAAGTTTATTCATAGGAGCATCCGAAAGATATCCTCGAACATACAAACAAAACCTTTAAGCTGAGCATTTGAGCATCAGGTCAAACATAAGAGCTCGATATGCTTGTTCAGTTACTTACTTTGAGCTCAACTGATTTTATCATTGTATTCTTGAATGATATCGACAGGAGTAATGTGAGAGAAATTTCGCAACATATATTAAGCTGAGCAATGCATTGAGCATTTTACAAATTTCTGATAAAAGTTATTTGTATTTTATTGGTCAAGTAGTTCTCCAATGAAAGAACTCAACTAAATAGAAAATCTGTTCATTCTACAATTCAATTGATTGTGATTCGTCCAACATCAGATCGATTCTAATCCGACTGATTTGATTCACATAGTAGTAAACAATCTACACTGGAGACAGAATTAGTTTTTTGTCGGGAATGTTACAAAAGAAGAAGGGCTAATTCTGCGCGTTCATCGCATGTAATCACTTAGTGGCCGGAGGCGGCTTATCTATCGGTACAGCCATCTCAGTAGAGCCAGCTCTACTGAACTCTAATCGAGAAACGAAATCTTCGGTTTTGATAAAGAAAGCGCATCGGTGCGGGAAGGACACTTGCTGTGGGGGAACGAGGAGTGCAAAGGAGAAGAAAAAGACTTTGGGGGTTTGTCGGGAGGGTTGGCTGGATTGGAATCGCATTACTCACCGGGCGCATAAACCCCTTGCCCAGTCTTTGGCGTACCCCTTCTTTCAACACAGGACAGGGTTATTGGTGGAGGCGAAAGCGGCACTGGAGGCGATAAATATAGTTGGCGGGTGCCACAGCGGAAGTGCGTCTGTTTTCCGGAAACGAGCTCAGCCTTGTGGGTACAGACTCTGTTTTTCAGAGCCGCCGGTTTTATTTGTTCGAAAATATTCATTCGATCATACTATCTTCTCAAAAACTGGGCAGTAAACCATCAACGATTTTTGTTTCTTATATGATGACGCTTCTTCGTGACTGAAATCAAGATACATATTCAATTTAGTCTGATTGAGGTGAACAGCAGTCGGAAGATTTAAACATAAATCTATCCAATTATTGCTAGTAAATCATGATAAATTTGTGTGTGCTTTCAACTATTCATTCATTTGATGAATTAGAGTAACCTTATCAATAATTGTTATTCTGTTGGTTGGAGTTCTGTACCTTACAAGAGTTCAATGGGACTGACAAATATGTGCATTGGTACATGGAAAGTGGAAAAAGTTTTTTACAACACTATGTGCCGGTTGCACAGAGGCCGGTTTAATCTTAATCGTGATAAAATCCACGAGAGCCAATCAGAGAAGCCGTCTTTTTGGAAAGTCTTCTCTGATTAGTTTTCGTGAATTTAATATTGTTAGTTCTCATGACGTTTCTCTACAAAATCTCGATCTTCTTATTATTATTATTCCTATTCTCTTAATGCAAGTAATTATCACAATCACATTAAATACTTTATATCACATGTGGAAAGCTTGGTATATTGACTCAAAAAATACTGTAATAAATTCAGTGTCAGTTCGGCTGTCGAACTAGACGGTTGAATTTCCGAGCGGTCGCTTATCGCTAATGATAACTAGCTAACTGTGTTCTGTTTCGGACTGCCGTGAATTGTTTTGAACTGTTTTAAAACGGAATTTATCGAGATTTGATAGGAATTTATTCAAGTTTGAAGTGTTCAAAGTCGACCTATTTTATCTATTCACACCTACTGCAAACGTTATTTATCACTTTACATAATGAGTACGTGTGGAAAGTGCCAGCAACCTGTAAATCGCTCTTCAACTGCTTCTAACTTATTATGTAAAGACTGTAATTGTTTATTTCATCCTTCATGTGTTAATATGGCTGATTTTTCGTCTTTGAAAAACAAGTCATGGAACTATCCTGATTGTATTAGTGTCCAACGATCTCTCAGGGTGAATGACTCTACTCCTGTTAAAATAAATAAACAGTGCTTAGAGGAAAGCGAAGTTTCGGCTCCTAGCAATCAAATAAAATCCATGGAGCAGTTTGAGGGACAGTTAGAGGGCTTAAAGAGTGAGTTATTGAATTCTATTGAGGAACTGAAATCTATTGTCAATACCGGGCAGGAAAAACGTGATAAATTGGAGAATATAATTGCTAAACAGAGTGGAATTGTTGAACGACAACAGACGCTGATAGAATCTCTCAGAAGCGACGTTAATGGTGTCCAGGAACGCTTGCGAGTCACTGAGGAGCGACTGGACGACCTAGAGATGTATACGCGGCGCAACACGCTGAAGATACACGGCCTCCCCGAACCGGCTAATGAGAATGTGTTGGATACGTTTGCGAGAGTGAGCAGGGCGGTAGTCATGCCTCCGGTTATAGTGGACGCAATCCACCGTCTCAGGCCGTTCAAGGGTAGGCCTGGACCAGCATCATCCCCACTTGGTATAATTGTCAAGTTTGTCAGGAGACTGGATGCCGATTTAATGATGGATCTCAGGAAAAAATTCGGCAAACCGTGTAGAAATCAAATTGAGGGTTTTGATGGACAGGAACCTGTATTCATCAACCGTAGTCTGTCGCCTAGGCGAAGAGAACTTCTTGGTGTTGCACGACGGTTGAAGAGGGAGGCTAAAATTTAGGATGCCTGGGTCGACCATGTTGGCAGGGTTAAAATACGGAAAATTGATGGAGAAATCTCCTTAATTAAGAGTGTAAATGAGCTTAAATTTGATTAAGATGCGACCAACTTCATTGACTGTAGGCTGCTTAAATGTTGTTTGCATTTTGTTAAGTGGGAATAATATATGATTGAATTGATAAGTATATAATTTAGAATAATAGACAATTATAATATGCAGTTACTACAATTTGAGATGGACAGTGACATAATAATTAATTCATGTTTTGTTATCCTGTTTGCCTTAATTATGATTTTTTGCTTCATTAACTTGAAATTATCTTCTATCGAGATATTGAGAACATTATTAGTTCATTCTTAAGTTGAATTGTTGAGCGGTTTTCTAATGATGTGTCGCCTAAAATGATTATCTCAATAATTTTGTGGCATCTAGCTATTATTGATCAGTTTCATTGAATAGAATAGAAATTATTTCAATGAACTATTATTATCTAACAACAATGAGGCTTTAATTGCACTAAACATCGCTAAATTTTTTATTATCAGGAGCTATTATTGATCAGGTATATTGGAATAAGCAGTAGACTGGGTATTATGATAAATGACTTAAAGTAGGATAGCCTAAAAGGTGATAATATGTTGTAATAACTTTTAAGTGATGTTCAATCGTTCAAATTAATTTTACAATGTTTTATGACAGCATAATAATAATAATAATTACATGGCTATGACTTTATGGCTCAATTAGTGAAATTTATTATTGTGAACAATAACGGAAATGATTGTCATAGAGTTGCCACTCAATCTTATTGCTGCATTCCTATTGCTCAATCTTATCGCTGCATTATTCATCAGTCTTATCATAGCAATCGTATTGCTCTATTATCATTACTGTATTTATATTGTCTGTAGGTTAATGTGATATCAATGAACCTTTTAGTAGTTTCATGATGATTCTCATCACTATTCAATTTTTTTTTTCTCAATACATATGATAGTCAGCTCACATATATACAGTATAAGTCTTTTTCAATGGATATTTGAATATTGATATTGAGTAATACTAGTAGATTAGTTTTGGTCGAGTCACTTCGGATTCAATGAATTTCATCATTCATACAATATAATATATCTATAGTTCCGAGATATTTAGGTTTACTTCTCATTTAATAAGTTAAACGAATAAATGAATAAATATTTTATTGTCTTGCATGGCAGTCCGAGAATGGACTGAATACAGTAACAAATTGTTTTTTCCTTTTTATCTATATTTAAGAAACAATTTCAAGATAATAACTTCATAAAAAACAAAATTTAAATATTTATGGAAAATTTCACTTCCCTTAATGAATGTAGATATATTACATCACTTGATGATTTTAATGACACTTTTTTCTCGCTTGATAGTGTAGTTGTTTTTCAAATGAACATCCATAATATTAACTGTAATTTTGATAATTTATTACAAAAATGGCATGAGGAATAAGCCTCATATTATTGTTCTGTCTGGAGCATGGATTAAGCCTGATGATAACATGAACTTATTCAATATTGATGGGTATGATAAGACGACTTCTTGTACTGATAACAGATGCGGTGGTCTTGTGGTATTTCAAAAGCAGTTCTTTCATTGTAATTTAATTGAGAGCTCACTGGCTGGAGCTGATTCCATCGTTTTAAATTTTAAATATGGGCAGTCGAGCTTTGTACTTGTTGGGGTTTACAGATGGCATACAAACAGCAATATTCCGTCATTTCTTGAGTCATTTTCTGAACTTCTTTCTGGGATGGATCATGAAGAAGTTGTTTGTGTTGGAGACTTCAATATTAACATTAATCTTACCAACCCTCTTGTTGATCAATATTTCGAGATTTGTGCTACAAATGGCTTAGAGAGTCTGATAGATGTCGATACAAGAGTTACTGATAATTCTTCTACTTGTATAGACCATATTCTATACAGAGGACGGTCCTCTTCAGATGTTTCCTCTGCTGTCGTGGAGGCTGGTATAACTGACCACCGTGCTGTATGTGTCTCTATGCCCTGCACTAAGGCGGTCAATAATCACCGTGCTTGCACTGAGCGCATTGTAGTTGACTATGATAGATTGAATGATTTACTTGCTGAGGAAGAGTGGGGATCTGTTTATGGGTGTGATGATCTTGATTTAGCATATTCATATTTTGAGAGTGTATTACACGCTCACATTCAGTTGGCAACCACTAAGTCTATAAGAAACAGCGGAAATCATAGATCTAGAATGCTTAAACCGTGGATGAATCAGGGTCTCTGTAATGCCATCAACACAAGAGATAAATTATTTAAGATAATGAATGGAAATCGGGGTGATGAGTCGGCTAAACAAAATTACATTTCATTAAAGAGGAAGGTTAGAGTATGGATTAAACGTGCAAAAGAATTATATTATGAAACACTTTTTAATGAAAAAAGGGGTAATAGTAAAAAACAATGGCAAATTATAAATAGTCTGGTTGGAAGACAGAAAGCCAAAAATTCTTCATTACGTCTTGTATCAAATAATGTAGAAGTTACAGATAAAACTGAGATTGCTGAAATTTTCAACAATTATTTTATTGATGTATCAGGGGTGAGGTCACAACGGGGTCAGCTTCCTTCAGAAGAAGTGATTGAAAGCTATATAAGATCTTTCAAGGTCGACAGCAACACTCAATCCTTGTTTTGGAGACCTGTTTGTCCAGAGGAAGTGACCAGTGTTATTGCTGGACTGCATGGTTCCAAGGCTCCAGGAATGGATGGGTTTCCATCAGCGCTCATAAAGAGTATCTCCTCTAGGATACATATTGTGTTAGCTTACCTTTTCAACAAAAGCTTATTGGATGGTAAGTTTCCATCTAAATTGAAAATTGCAAAGATTATACCAATCCCAAAAAAGCGCAATAGCACAACTGTTAAAGAGTTTCGACCTATTTCCTTGTTATCTATATTTTCAAAAATTTTAGAAAAAATAGTTAAATCACATCTTATTTCGTTTCTGAATGTGTCTGATTTTTTTGCGTCAAATCAATTTGGATTTAGAGAGGGTCTGAGAAAGTTCATCTCTGAAATTCACGCCAATCTGAATCAGGGGGAAGTGTCCAGGGTCTCGGGTCTTTTCCTTGATATCAGAAAAGCATTTGATACAGTTGATCATGATATCCTGATTAAAAAGTTGGAGTTAGCTGGAGTCCGTGGGTTGGCTTTGGATTGGTTCCGACCTCCATGAAAGGAATCAATTTGTATGTATTGATGGTGCTGTGAGTACAAATCAATTGATTCAAGGAGGTGTACCCCAGGGATCAGTTTTGGGCCCGGTGCTGTTCCTTATATTCATTAATGACCTATTTGGTGGACCCTTTAAAGGGAAAATAAAAGCATTTGCCGATGACACCGCTTTCACATATGGTGAGTCTAATTTGCAGAATCTTCAGTCTAGTATGCAAGCAGATCTCAATTTACTATCTCTATGGTTCACCTTTAATGAACTAAGATTAAATTCTGAAAAGACAACATTTGTCAACTTTGGCCTCACCCAATCTTATACTTTTCATAGCCCACTAAGGTACCATTCCATTGACTGTGTAAGCTCCGAGAATTGCCTTTGTAGTACAATCCAGCAGACAGATACTGTGAAGTATCTGGGAGTTGTAGTGGAGAGGGATCTCTTATGGAGGGCCCATATCAACATACTCAGGAATGGACTGAGGCAACTGCGTCATAGATTTTATTATTTGAAAAAAGTATGTCCAAGGTCAGTCTTGAGAGAGATCTACTTCTCTTTGGCACACTCTAGGCTCTCTTATGGTGTTGCTTGCTGGGGTTTCACATATATTACCCATATGAAACCTCAAATTACATTACAGAAATCATTAGTTCTTACTATTGGAGCTGAAAGACATGTAGGTAGAGAAAATATTTTTGCAGTATTGAATATTCTCCCATTAAGATCAATGTTCTGTTACAAAGTGCTCACTCAATTTTATCAAGCTTGTGGTAACCTGGGCAATACAGTAGATGCACAGATGGTAAATTTCATAATAGTTTACCAAATGAAATTAAGCACTGTGACTCATTCTCTCTATTCAAGAGATCTGTTAGAAGATACATTATGTCATTTAACTGAGGATGAAGTTGGAAGAATGTATTTTGTAATAATTTGAATCCTTATTCTTTTTCTTATCTTTTTCATCCAGTTTGAAAAGTAAGGATGGTAAATGGTAGGCTACTATATTAATTCTTAACTCTTAATTCTTGGGTTGTACATTCAAAGAGTTTCTGTGCAGTGTATAGAGCTGCATTTGGTTGAGAAAGGAGAAAAAATGTTTCATTACGGTATTTTAATTTTTTCCTTTTTGTGTCATTGAGTGATGTGAAATCTCATTTTGTTTTGTTATTCGATTCATTTTTTTCATTCATTAATTTTATTTCTTATTAATTGAATATTGTCATTATAAGATTTAATTATAATGTATTTACAGGGATAGTTCGGTTATTTCTTGATAAGTTAGTTGATTGTTCAGTTTTTTGAATCTATTTCTTCTTATTTCAATTCAAATATAATCAGTGTAATATCATTAGTACTGTGCTCCCATATGCGGACAAGCTCCTTGAGCTTTGCATATGTGTATTATTTCTCAGTTAAAAACTTGTTTTTATTTGTATGAAGATGTTTCATGTTATGTATTTTCTTTGACTGAGAATAAACATTTTATTTAATTATTATTTATTTATTTTTGGGTTGAAAAACTTGGCCTGGGTTGAATAACTTGCAGTTGAGACAAATCTTAGTTATTGGATTTGAATAGAGGTAGAGAAGTAAGTCTTGGTGGCAGGGATATCCTAACAAAACCTGGATCACAATGAACAATTAAAACTTTGAGAAAAAGAGTTAATGATGTATGACAGCCATCTGATTCGGTGCCAGTAGCTACAGTGGGGAGGATAACGATCCGTGTCTCAAATTCTTAGTAAAGTCAGTGGAAGACTCGTCAAAGTTGATCTTCAGCTTGCTCTGCAAAGTTGATCTTCAGCTTGCTCTATGTTAATTATAAAGATGATGTGAATGGAGAATGTGAATAGGAAAAAGGGAATTGGTAGTATTCTTATGACCAATACAATGGAAGATGATGAACTTCTGTTCAAATGGCCAGATGATCAAATGACTTCTTAGTGGAAATAATTAATCAAAGCTAGGACTATGCTATTCTTCTTGTAAATAGTAATCCAACAAATAATTATATCAAAGATATTCGGAACGATGGAATAAATTTATTCTAAATAAGATATATATTATGACTCTAATGCTTTCGAATCCATTGTATCGTAAATGCTTTGGTCTGAATTCGTAAGTTTCTGTTAGCAATAGAAGTGAAATAGTATTCGTAGTACTGTGCAGCAAAAGGGAAGTGAATAAAAGATCATCCATCAGTTCGAAAAAATCGAAATCATAAACATTCCAAAATGTGAAAAATATGGAAAGCTTAGAAACCGTTTCTCCCGTTCATGAGTAGGCCTATATATTGTGGTGAAAATCATGCTGATGCACCCAGCATACAATATTTTCGTGCTTTATTCATATTCCAGGCGTTCCCTCAACTGTGGAAGAGTCTTCTGACGTATTATTTCCGATAGCAGGAAGTATTCCATCGCAAGAGAATCCGAGATAAAAATTCACATATTCTTATGACTTAGGAGTAACATGCGTACAAGATCCTGGACATGTTTAGTATCTTGCAAAACGAGCGTTATGTGCGGAGAAAGCACGTGACAAGAGGGTGTAGAACCCCAGAGAAGGACAAATGATGTTAGGGGTAGAAGGTACTCAGCAGCTACCCTACTTCATCAATTGGTTGTTTGCTGATAGCTAATCTGTCTCTGCAGTTTTCAAAATAACTTGAGAGACGGGCAATTTCAAGGGATCGACTTATATACATCATGAAAAAATCCTTGTACCAAACATAATTCAATATATTTCAAATGTAAATGTAGATGGATGAGAAGCATGATGAAAGATGAGAAATCAAAATTCATGTGATCAATAAAACATCCTTGCACAGTATGACGGAGTATTGGATAACACGATCTTGGGCTATGAAAGTGATGTCGAAGTTCAAAACTGTATGTGGTTATCTTGAAAGAGTCACTTTCAATTGATGCGAGAGTTTGGAAATAATATTGTATATTCAACATTATTAGTCGCATTTCCCTACGACTGTTGCAGCAGATTTAGTGTTGTGAGTGAAATTTTCTATTCAGCAACAATAGATCAGTTGACAATGGAATTTGGAGGGAATATTTTGTACACAATTTTCGACTTTGCAGCTCTGTTAAGACTAGTTTGGAGGTGAGCATATCGAAAATCCCAATCCCTACATCATGTGCTGAAGGGATGAGGGTGGATTGAAGGTTGCATTTTCCACTTATCACTTACGTGCTTATATCTTGGGAGCAATGTATTCTATTGAAATAATCAACTACTTGAAATGAAGCTTAATAAATTCCCTACAAGTTTTGTTCAGTATAGATTCTAGATAAATCCGATACTTTTCGAGATATTTATGTTCTAAAGTGATTTATTTTCGAAAAACCAGATTTTCCTTTCCTATATTTTTTTGCTCTTTCAAGTCTTATAACTTCTCCACAATCGATGGGACAAGAATGTGCTGATCACGAGATTGTAGAGCATTAATTTATCTTCCATTTCATGTATAATTCGACTATTTCACGCATTCCCATACGACTGTTGCAGTAGTTTTAGTTATGAGTGTATTTGTTTGGTAGGAAGTGTTATTTCAAAAAATTTCTCATTTTCAAGAGCGGATATCTCAGAAACTATGAGAGATATGGAAAAAATGTAGGTGACAAAACTTGTTGGTAATTTTGTAAGCTTCAATTGTGTATGAAATATAAATGTTCATAAGATGCATAGTTTCCAAGAAATATGCGAAAAAAAGTACTTTCGAACCACCCCCACCCCTTTAGCACAGGGGGTAGGGATGAGGACTTTTGATATGTTCATCTTCTTACTATCCTTTGAAGTGCTGTGGAGTTGAAAATTGCGTTCCAAACTTTTCCCTCTATAATCTTTCGTTGACTGGACTATAAATGTAACGCGAAGATGAATTTTGAATTCTAATTAACAAGTATTTTGAAATGCATAAGTATAAGGCGTTTAATCCACATTCTGATGGATGGCCAGTAGCTAATTCTATGAACATTAGAAGGTGAAAAGTGGAATGAGGAAGGTGAGTGTTGATGTGCATCCATTTTGCAAGTCGGTCGCTCCTCTTTGCGGCCGGCAGTAGTCGCGCGACCAGAATTTATGTTAATGCGAGGCTAGGTGCAAACAGCAACATTAGTCGGTGACCCTAATTGTTGCCTCCCTGCCCTCAACGCCATTTTGTCTGCTTCGTGCCTGCAAAATTACCACAGCACAACAACAAACTTCCACATTCAAATCCACGTGTTGCTCTATGATTCATCATCACCCGTTATCGTGTCTTCTCCGGTCGCATTAGCTGTGTCGTCCAATGAAAACTGCTGTGCCGCGGAGTTAGTGATTGCAAATGCAGTTACCGAAACTACCGCACTCATCTCCCATAGAACAACTACTCTGAATGATCATCTTCTGACACTTATGGATTATCCATCAATTCAATTATCAACAATGGACGATTCTCTTGTATTTACAGAGATATCAACTACTATCAGCCGAATTGAAGAGATGGATGGAATCGGCAGTTCATCAATCACTGGACTTCGAAGCACAGGACTGATGATTAGTCTTGAATCAATAATTTATAATTAATTATGATATAACTGCTTGATAACATCGGAAACCTGATTTTGGAATACATAAGGGTGCGTACAGATATATGCGCTACGAACACGCTCCGATCATGAACGTTACGATGGATTTTATGCAAGAGGTACGCATTATGTTCGCAAGATGATCGCGCGCTTTTCTTATTGTTGGCTTCAATATGCTAAAACAGTAAACTAACCTCACAAATGTGAAACTTTCAACCCCATCTCATCGGGTGACAAAACTAAATAATTTATTCTGACCAGGATTACTGGGTAGCCTAATGAAAAATAATGTTCGTAAATATTATGTTTCAATCAATCAATCGATCAATCAATTTTATTAGAAAAACATTCTTACAATGTTGGGTCCGGCTAAACGCGTGGGTTTTTCTGCAGGTGTCAGATCAAAACAAAACTATTCACAACGTTGAATTCAAATTAAGGATAAATAAAATAAAAAAGCTTGTCGTGAATCAAGAGTAACATACAAGAAATGAAATAGAAGGATTACAATCATAATGAGAAATTATAATGAATATAATAATTAGAATTGAAAGAAATGAGGAGTTGATCGGAGAACTAAAAGGGGTTGAGGAAGGAAAGAAATAGGAAATATTTTATACAATATTAATTATTACTGAATTATCAGTCGTTCAGGCTGGCGGCAGTAACTTTACAACAGATAAAATAATTTGGAACCAGCAAATAGGCTAATTGAAAAAAAGTTCATCGAACGCAGGCCTATTAGGAATTATTATTTTAATAATGATAATAAATAATATTCATTGTTCATTTCAGAGTTCTGTTATCACTGTATTTTATTCTCATTTTGATTTTACTGAATTGAAATTGAGAGCGAATTGTTTATTACATAGATCATTACATTTGTTTTTGTGTAGTCTTTTATGTGTGCAGGTAGTTTGTTGGAAAGGTAGTATGTAGAACAGAGATATTTTTCATGAATATTATTAAATCGGGGAATTTCGTATATTATTGGTGACCTGAAATTGTAATGTGCTAGGAGCTAATCTATAATGAAAATTATTTTTGAAATAAACTATTATTTTGATGGTGTAGAAATTTCTTGGTGTCAGGGTTTGAAAAAAAAATTGTAGGGTTCGAGGGTTGTTCATATTCAAGTTTAGATGAGGTATTCTAGACGCTATACTTTCAGGATCCTCAACTGTATTTTCTCTAGCCTACTCTCAATAATAAGTAATTTGCTGCACAACCTCATGATTCAACTCCATATCTTATAATTGATTCTATTGACGACTTATGTAAATAATATATTTTAGTGCTCAATGCCTGTAGTTTCTTGGAAATATTGTCAATTTAAGAATGCCATCTCATGCTACTATCTATCATTATTCCAAGGTAACGTTCCAAGGTATCGCCAAAGACGAATATGGACAGTCACAGTTTTTAAAAGAGTTGGTGAAGAGACACTTACAATAATTATGAACAGAGATTGTTGGAGTTTCTTCACATCTAATATGGAGAGATTTGAAGTGCATTGAAACTGTTTGTTTCGTGTTAATAACCAAGTCTCTACTATGGAACCATCTGAGGATTTGATTGAAATCTGATTGGAGTAATTGTTCCGCCTCCCTTGGATCTCTATGCGCGACTAATAGAGCCGTGTCATCAGCATACATGAAAATTGCTCCATGTCACATTTGATATGGAATTAACATAGATATTATAGAGTTATAGAGATATTATAATTCCTTGAGGGACTCCAAGATCATCATTTCTGACCAAATCACTGTGGTTGTCATCAATTTTAACCTTAAAATATCTATCCTCCAGATAACTCTCAGATAATCTAAGTATGTTTCTAGTTATTCCGATACTATTTATGTCTTTCAACAATATTTTATGATCAAGGGTGTCAAATGCTTTTGAGTTATCTATAAATATGGCTAACACATGATATCTGTCATTCAGCAAACTATTGATTTTATGTGAAAAATTTGATAGAAGTATCTCTGTACATTTCCCTTTTTGAAAACCATACTGAATGTTGAATAGAAGATTATTTTGAGACAGATATTTATTTAAATTTGTGAGTAATTTTTTTTTAATAATTATCTTTTATGGTGTGGACAGTTTCAATATTGGTCGGTTGTTTTCTAGATTGTCTCTTTTTCCCGATTTGAAAATTGGACTGATATTCGAGATTTTCAAAGAATCAGGAACATACCTTTCCAGTCAAATGGTCGTTTTTCAGAAAACAGCCTCCAAAGAATTTTTCTCGACGGTTATATATGTATTTTGGGGCGCTGAATTCGAATCTGACATTTTGTGACACGCCAGAGGGCGGCTTCACCACCAAAACCCCTGAAATTCCGGACTTTTTTCAATTTTCCCATTTTATCTCGTAAACCTTGAGTTTCTCAAAAAAATCATTCTCGACAAAATTAGAGGAGATAAAATTTCAAATAAATTGAGTGGTCGTGCAAGATTCTTTCATTCTTGGTTCCGGAGCTACGAATTTTCAAAAAAGGGTATTTTTTAAGGGGTTTTCAAAATTATGCAAACCTACCACTTCTACCCTATACAACTTGGATATTTTCCCAGTATTGATAAAAATCACGATCTTCCACATCACATGGAAGAACAATTCATTATGAAAATGATTCCTTAGGAATTTTTGAATTTAGTAGTGTGGTGAGGGGGAATACACCCGAAAATAGAAAATCATATCCTAAAGCCAAAATACAAATTTTTCATTATAATACATTTTCAAGGCCTTCCTAACAATATCTGAAAAATACATATTTCGGCTGAAATCATCTCACGAGGGTTATTTTATATGAGAACCACCCGTTAGAAACATTTAATTTCAGTATTTCCCAGTGGGGGGGTACGTCATAAGGATACATCAAAGATCAAAACTTTAAACACTTATAACTTTTGAGAGAATGATCAGATCTCCTCCCACTACAGCTCATTCTTTTCAGCTCGTCAAGTCGGTTCAAAATCATGTATCATAATTGAAATTTGATGAGAAAATGAGGAAATCCTCTTTTAGTGTATTTTAGCCCCTATTTAAATACACAGAAAAATGACCAATTTCTATATTCAAAACTGTGTATCTCGGTAACCCGAAATGATAAAAAATGATACTTGGTCTTGATTTGAAGAACAGTATCTCCTCTTTCATGTGAGGTGAATTTTGTAGAAATATAATCGTGAGGTAAGATACGTTTGATTCAAAAATCAAAAAAAAAGTGATATATACCTCACTTTCAACAGTCTGGACAGTTTTCGATAATGAACAGTCATGCAAGATGGGTTTAAGGCAACGGAGCTTATGTAGCATGTAATTCTCTTCCATATTTGAGACAAATTGCATGTTTCTATCATGTGTCTTATTCGTTTTAGAGACTCTTGAATAACAGAAAATCGCAGAAAAAATTAGAAAATTAAAATAATCATTTTTTCAATTAGCTTCAACTTTTGAACGGTACTGGAATCAGAAAAACGATTCATGGGAGCGGAAAGAGGAGAAAATTCTCTACAACCATGACTACTTTTTCGATTTTTTATCTGAAGTGTTTTACAAGATACGCAAATTTGAATATGCAAAAGAATTTTGATATGTTAATCCACAAACTTGCATATTCAAAGATACGCAACTTTAATATTATGAATAAATTAATTGTAATATTATATCAATTTATCATATAAACTTATATAAGAAATATAAACCATATACTCTTAAACTTTCATATGATATACTTATTATCAATTAATTATATATTATTTTATATATAAGTCGTGATCAGTCGTTCCAGGCGAGCGGACGGCTATCGAAGAGCTCTGATAAGATACAACTTAGTCTTGTTCTATCCTAACCTGAATTCTGTTTTCTTTTCATTCAAACACAGTATTTTCGAAAATATTCGGCCATGGCACAGTGTTATTATTATGAAAGTGCATTACCGGCATCAGGTGATTTTGTTACGTGTTTCAGCTGTGAAAATAAATTTCATTTTGGATGCAGCCTGAAGGAAACAACATATTGCAGGATGTCCGAGGACGATAGGAAAAAGTGGCGGTGCACTCATTTCTGCAAAAATTCAAAGAAATCAACCACATTACCAGGCAACAAAGATATTACTAGTTTTGATGAACAGAAAATTAGTACACTCCTTGAATCTCACAACACCAAAGTGGCAAATATCGAGACTGTTGTTAATACTGTTCAAACAAGCCAGGAATTCTTATCTGTTAAGTACGATGAGTTGCTCGAAGAAATTGTGGTGCGGTATATTGATATCCCTGTTGAGTGATATTCTTACAAGAAATAGTATATTGGATATATACTGGAGCGGTTGCTAAAATCCCTATTTTGCAAATAAATTTGCAATAAGTTAAGGCCGTCCGGCTCGCAAATATACTGGGTTCAGACCACAGCTCTAGCTCAGTAGTAGATGCATGAATATTCCAAATATAATGAATCACCATAGGGTTCAATAACTTGTGATCAATAATTTTTACCGCTGCCTTCGTGAAGTTATTGAAGAATACCAATAAGGAAGTCAAAAAGATAGTTGGTGACTGATTATCAGTAACCATATATCCAATCGAGAATAATGAAGATCAACTATGGTTTTTCTAGTTGATTTTTAAAACGCTTGTCATGAATATAGGTATGCACCAATTTACCCTTTTGAAATTCCTTGAAACTCACAACGCCAGTTCTTGAAGTTCTCTGGATCCTTATATGAAATACTGTAGACTTATTAAGGTAATTATCAGTAAGATTTTTCTGGCTGAATAGTATTATTATTATCAAATGATGATGAGTAGTAAATGCTCTGAATAATATCAATATTAATTAACTCCTTAATTATATATGCTGCGGAATGAAAATGCTTGGTACCAAGACAGCTCAAACTGTATATTTCGAGATGAATCAGGAAATAATAAAAACTTCTAAGATCTTGTATGCTGACATAAAACACAAAATATATTCCCATAAAATAATATATATAAAATATCCTTATATCTATAATTCCAATATATATAAATTCTTTAATATTTTAATAATTATCACAAGATTTATTAGCATTCACAATATTGTGAGCTGTAAAAATATTTCTATTATTAATACTGATATATGGACTTCAAGTCGGTTCAGAATTAGACAAATTGGAACCTGTTCAGTCTACAGATTTACTAGGAAATACTTTGTTCAATGAATAATAATTAATAAAAATAATAGTGATAAAGAGAATGTTGAGTATGGGGTAGTCCAGGGAAGCACCCTTGGGCCACTGCTATTCCTAATCTATATCAACAATCTGTCAAAATTAGTAGTTGAAGGTGAGTTGTATCTGTTTGCTGAATACACAGCACTAGTGTCTACTGGGAGCACTTGGAAGGAGGCCTACATGAGTGCTTCAATTGATTTGTCAAAAATAAAGAACTGGTTTGATCACAATAGCCTTACAGTAAATGTGGAAAAAACGAAGTTTATGCCAATAGTTACAAGAAATCAAGCTGATCCAGGCTCTCTAATACTAACGATGCATTCTTGTAATAATCCCAGGTCTGCTGGTTGTAGTATGATTGAGTGCGTTGATCATTACAAATACCTGGGCGTTGTCTTGGATTCCAAGATGAGTTGGGTACAACATGTCCAGTGTGCTAAGAATAGGCTCAGAAAGCTGCTTCACGCATTTTCAGAGCTTAGTAATGTTCTGAGTGTTGATCAGTGCAAAGTAGTTTACTTTGCCTATGTCCAATCTATAATACTATATGGAATTCTAGCTTGGGGAGGGGCTTCCTCCTCAGTCATTGAGCCTTTCGCAGTCACCCAAAGATCAATTATAAAAACAATTTTAAAGAGAGACTTTAGATACCCAACAATACAGTTGTTCATCGAATTTCCCGTACTGAATGTTAGACAACTTTTTATTAAATCCTTGTTGATCCACATCAAAAAATACAAAACTGAACTTCTGGAAAGAAACAGTTAACCATAGCTACTCAACTCGCCACAGATCCAATCACAGCTTTGAGATACCTCAGCTGACTCACGGCTCTGAATTGACAAATCCTTCATACCTGGCCCATATCTTGTACAGAAATGTGCCAGGGGTGATAAGGGAAGCAGAGGCATATAGTTTGGTAGTGTTTAGGAAGAGGGTGGACAGGTGGCTGTACCAGATTGGTTGGGAAGCTTCAGAAGAACTACTCCAATCTCGTTATGCTTGGTGACCAACACGACTCCAAGGTTTCCAGACAATTGATTGGTATTTATTTTATCATTGATATAACCGATTTTGACTGTTTTGCCTTTCTGGTTTATGCTTTTTTTTTCATTCTCTCTTCTGAGAATTTCTGGAATCCCTGCCACTGCGGTCTTCAAAAAATATTGTTTTTTCTTCTTTATTTATTCTTTTGATCAATCAAGGTATTAAGTATACTTATTCCTACATACTCATTCTTAAATATACATCAGCACAATATATTATCTATTTTATAATCAGAATATCAATAATACATCCATAATATAAGTGTATTCTCTATTATTTACTTCTATGAGCAGATTAAGCTTATTATGTATAAAGTGGAACTCCCCCCCTACACACAGATGGACAGTCTAGTAGGGGGATTCCAAAATATGTTGTATATTGTATTTCTTACTCGTGTATTATGTTTTTTGGAAATAAACTGAATTGAATTGAATTGAATAATAATTTAAAATCTCAGGGTTTATGAGCTTGTGCCGTGCATGGAAATAAGCTTCCTACATATATAAAATAAATTCATAAAAGAGTTCTTATAACTTATATGATAGTGGTTGACACATTGCGAATTTCTTGAATTTGAATAAAAAATTTATATAGTGCTTTAATCAATTCCTCAATTCACTGACAAAGGCCTTATTATTAAATCAGCTCATTTAAGACAATTTGCACACTCACTATAATGATGTTCTTGTAGTTCTCGTAGAATAATTAATTATCTCCAATAATTAATTAGCCGGGTCCTTCCGTCACTGCAGGGCTCGTGTATGGTCCAGGTTTCTTACAAGTTTCTATCAGTATTAAAGATATATTTACGGGGATAAATTACAATTGAGAACTCTTTAACAACACTGAGTTCACAAATAATCAAACATTAATTACATATACTTGACATTTAAAAAGGGGATTGGCTTGATGCTTTTGAAAAATTAATTGGAAAGAAGAACCCTATTCTCCATGTGCTCCTCATAGGTCGAGATCACAAGCCAGAGAGAGCAATTCTCGGAAAAATTTCATCTCTTCCTTAAACGATTTATAAGATTTTCTCTGATTGGCTTTCTAATCTTATTAAGACGTGATATAATTGATTACTTAAGATTCAGGGTTTCTCCAACTTTGTTATACGAAGATGAATAAGAGTTAACAAATGTCTGAGAGTATTCCAATAAATAAATCTCGATATATGAAGCTATAATATGATATACATTTAATTTTTTATGTGAGCTTTGTGTACTCTTGGTTTTCATACTTTTTTGGATTTCAATAAATATTCGAGTAACAATAATAGTCGTTCTTATCTATTTACATAAACCTACCCTAGTATATATAATATATATTTTGTGAGTGAAAATTATAATTCAATTCATAATAGTTGATCGAGCAATCAGCTGATTGGTTCGATATAAATTCAATAAATTGTCGATTGATCTAAGATTGATTGATGTATTAAATCAAAACAAAGGATTCTAACCTCAAATTGTACAAGCAATCTTTTTTTTCATAATCTGCCTATAATAAACAAGCCACTTTATAATTTTATTTTCTGCCAAAGAATTCTCATTATTATTTAATTACAATTTTGCATGGTTTTCTTATCGCTTAATAGATAACATGATTACTTTTTATCATAAATAATATTCGATTTTATTTGAGTGGTACCTTGACTAGGCTATCTATTCTTTCAATTTTACAATTCTACTAGAGCTCAGTTATTTACTTCAAAATTATTTTATGGTGCTAAGACACAACGCCATATAATGCGCCCTCTGATTTGTGATACAAAACAATAATAATTTGGGAGTCCAATATAGTTTTTTATGATCCTGGTGGTTTTGGATCAGGAATCATACAAGTTACAAAGCCTGTTAATAAATCTAGTGAGAACAGTGTCTTTTAAAAGTTCAACAATGAGTATAATAACAAATGAATTCAATTCAAATATATGCACCTTACATTGGCTAATCTCCTACTACATACAATACACAGATATAAATAATCTCCTCCTCTATACAGAAACATAAACATCTTTTTTGAATAATCTTTCCGCCCTCAGCTGGAAGCGGTTCTATGTGGCAGCATACCACCAAAGTTTTTCAAACATTGGTGCAAAATCATTGACAACCCAACAGCACTATAATTCTCAGGCTTGTAAAAATCTAACAGTTCTGGTTGCTCCATATCGTATCATGACTTGTACATTTAATTTTTCTCTCTTAAATAATTTTGGGCTTCATGTTTACACAATGAATGATCTTAATAGCTAGTCTTTGGTAATTTATCAACAAGAAATTCTCATTCATTTCCATACATGAAAGTTTGGCTTAATATACTTTGATTGAGCAATGCGGTTTCATCATTTGGCGGATAATTTTACTCATTTTCTCTCTTTAGATAACACATTAATAATAATAAAGTACTTTTTATAATATCTTACATATAATTTACATTTTTATGACACTTGAATATTCTGGGAAAAGATAGTTTTGTAGGTTATGATTCATGTGGCACTGGCTGTTGATGGTTCGGAACAGTGGACAACCGATTTTATTGGGTTCTTATTAATGCATTAGTCGCCATTTTGTAATCTTTGACTTGCACGGTAAGTTGGTTTTTAATTGGAATAATTATTATTCAATTAGTTTGTGAGTGATGACGAAGGTGTAGATGGCTTCTAAATTTTCCATTTCTTTATTTTAGGTATTGGTTTAGCTGGTCGAAGTGGATAACTTGTCGGCTGGACAACTGCATTGTGGTGTTCGATATAGATATGTATTTGGCAACTGGTAATGTAATGACAGTCCCATCATAATATTGTTGTTCACCTTTCTTATCTTTGAGTGGCTCAATAATATGGCTCGAGATTAGAGATATTGAACTCTGATATTGCTATAAATAGTCTGGTGGTTCAGACGACCAATTCTCCATTAACTCTCTTATCTGTGATAGCCTAGGATATTTACTTTGTACATCTTGAACTTTTCTGGGTTTCAAAATATTCTTGTAGAATCTAGAATCAGTTTCCTCAGCATATGGCACGCCCTCATTCATCATTACATTAATAATAATATATTCTTTGACTGATATCACAGCCATACTAATAATCATCACAAAGTAAATCAATATATTTATAATATTTCTCACAACATAACCTCTTAATAAACAATGACCATGTACTTTCTCTCCCAATAAACAATTCACCATTCCTCTCAATTTCATTACACACTTTTTATCATCCCGTAATTCCATATAATAATTTCTTTCATCATAATCTAGTCCTGGATCCATTATTGATTTTCCATTCACTTTGAGCATATTCGTTTTATTTATCCTATAACTACAATCACTATGATAAGCTGCTTGCTTGAACCGCGTGTGCTTTGGGTGCATGTTGGTCCCATTACTCACTTCATCCTGGTGTTGTCTGCATGCTGCCTTCCTCCCATGGTTGTCTGGTTTCTGGATGCATTTCTGATGGTGTTTGAACCTTGCATGGGGGCGATAACCTCTTTTGCGGGGCTTTCCTCGTCTTTTCCTCCGGTGGGGCTTCCTGTGTTGGATCCTATGTTCCAATCTGACATCGTCCTGTTGGTCACACATCCTGCTTTCCTTGATGGCGATTTGCTCTGTGAATTTAGTGTGCCGCAGGTGGATCCAACAATGCTTGGGTGTAGGTGAGGCATGTGGCTGCTCAAACTTGCGGTGCTGTGGGGGGGTTGAATGCTGGTGCACAGGTTCAGTGTATGGAAGCGGTATATCATTTTCAGATTTTGTTATCGGTAATTCTTTAATTATTTCTGTGTTGATACTGTAGATTGTTTTCAGTGGACATGATTGTTTTCAAGACGTGATATAATTGGTTACTTAAGATTCAGGGTTTCTCCAACTTTGTTATACAAAGATAAATAAAAGTTAACAAATAAATAAATTAAGTAATAGTCTGAGAGTATTCCAATAAATAAAGCTCGATATATGAAGCTATAATACGATATACATTTAATTTTTTATGTGAGCTTTGGGTACTCTTGGTTTTCATACTTTTTTGGATTTCAATAAATATTCGAGTAACAATAATAGTCGTTCTCATCTATTTACATAAACCTACCCTAGTATTATAATATATATTTTGTGAGTAAAAATCATAATTCAATTCATAATAGTTGATCGAGCAATCAGCTGATTGGTTTGATATAAATTCAATAAATTGTCGATTGATCTAAGATTGATTGATGTATTAAATCAAAACAAAGGATTCCAACTTCAAATTGTACAAGCAATCTTTTTTTTATAATCTGCCAATAATAAACAAGCCGCTTTATAATTTTATTCCCTGCCAAATAATTCTAATTATTGTTTAATTACAATTTTGCATGGTTTTCTTATCACTTAATAGATAACATGATTACTTTTTATCATGAATAATATTCTTATTTTTATTTAATTTTATTTGAGTGGTACCTTGACTAGGCTATCTATTCTTTCAGTTTTACAATTCTACAACTTTACAATTTACAATTTTACAATTTTACAATTTTACAAAGGGTTACGTGATGGAAACTAAAAATCTGGCGCACTCACACAACTTTCCTTACCATTATGAAAATTGATCACCTGACGCAAGTGTTCCCGCGTATCTCAAGTCTACTATCCAAAGATCTAAGCCAGCTGGTGATAGGACAATAAGGCTGGAGACACAAGAAGTTTGCTATCTCTTCATAGTGAATGATTTAATAGAATCAACAGTTGCCAACAGTTTGTAATTGAAATAATAAGATTTTCTCGAACTTCGAGCTTATTTTCAATTTTAGGTGAAAATGTTACTGATCATTATTTGAAGAGATTTTCATGCTCAATCTTTTCCACTTGGAATTTTTTGTTTGAATTGTATCTAAAGCCTGATAATAAGGAATCTAAAATCAAACTTTCCATAGATGGGGCAGAGCTTCTGAAATTTTTACAGATATGGGGCTAGTAGCAGTTGATAGAGCGTATCGATGACTATTAACTTTAATCAAAATCGTTGGAGCCATTTTCGAGAAAATCGCGAAAAACCCTGTTTCTGTCAACATTTTAGCCATTTATCCGCCATCTTTAATTGCATTAGATCGAAATTGTTCGTGTCAGGTCCTTGAAATGTATAGAAATTAAGAAATTTGGGTACCTTAATTTTTTTCGGAAAGCAATACTTCCCTCACCTATGGTAATAGAGGAAAGGAAAGTAAAAAACAGCTTGCCTCCAAAGATAATGTTATTGACAATCTCAATATGCAAATAAATGATCTTGAACAATACGGTAGAAGAAACAATTTGGAAATTCATTGCCTTGAAACGTCTAGCTGGTCTCCAATCAAAGATTTGCAAATAATTGCTGAACAGATTGATTTTATTTTCCAAATGAGTAATGTTAGTGGGGTCCACAGGCTACCAATACGCAAACCTACTGACACTAATGGCGAAAAATCTCCAGTTTTAATTGTTCAGTTCGTTTCGGAACTAGTTCGCTCTGATTGGCTTAACAGAGGTCGTGCTGCGGAATTGACAAACAAAGTGGTGGGGGGTAAATCTGAAAAATGAATTCATTCCAACGAGAATCCAACAGCTTTCAATAGAAGACTATTTATGCAAACCAAGCTCAAAGCTAAGCCTCTTTATTATAAGTATGTGTGGACCTCGCAGGGCAGAATACTCGTTAGAAGAGAGGATCACGCACAGATTATCAGAATTAAATCTTTTATGGATCTTGATAAAATTGTTTAGTGATCTATCCGATTATTGAGACTTAGTACAGTACTCTCAGTAACACTTCTCATAATACCAATAATAATAACTTGAATAATAACAGAAACTAGTGCTATTTAATCTTTGTTATGATTGAAGAGAATTTTCAATTTGACGAGATGATTCTGCCTTGCAGGCCTCATCCAACTATTGATAATAATTGGCTTCTTGATAATGATCATTATAATAATAATTCTCATTCAATTCCTTCGTCGTTTAAATTTAAAATAATCTATCTCAATATAAGATCATTAAGAGAACATTCTGATGAACTGATACTAGCTATCCGTCATGCAAATATTGATATTATATTATTCTTGTCTAAAATCAATATTGATAATAATTTGGGTGGTATCTTTGAGATGGCCGGCTACAGATCTGTGTTGAAATACGCTCCGAATACATTTCAACACGGACTGGCTGCTTATGTCAAAAAAAAATATTTCCTTTGTTCGAAAAGTTGTCAATTCCAATGTTGTTAATTTTGAATTCATTTTTCTATAACTTATATTTGAAAATATTTGTACCTATGTAATTAGTTTGTACAGACCTCACAGTACTCTAAAATCGGATTTCATCAATGATCTTGAAAATGATCTCTAATCTAGAAAATAGATCCAATCTAATCATTGTAGGACATACAAACATTGATCTTCTGAAACGGGATGATCAATTTGTTCAGTTATACGAATGCTATCTTACGGTTGCAAAAGAGGTGTCTCTATAGTTACTAGGGAGGAATTCAGACAGGATCTTCTTACTCAGTTCTGAATTGATCACTTATTTATTCGACTTACGGATAATAGTTTTACTTGTCGTACAGGTGTAATCAACTTAAAAATATCAGATCATTATATCGTTAGTTGTAAAATCCTTCACAATTTTTCATCAAAAGAATATCAAAGGCCAGATATTTTTAAAGAAATCATGGATAAAAATAAACTTATTGATACGTTGAAACAACGTGAGTGGAATAGCTGCTTTTCACTCCTTTCACCTAATTTAATTTATGATAAGATTAGGCTGAACTCTGATATAACAAGTAACCAATGAAAGAGAAGAATACACGTTAAAAACATAAAACTCAATTCTAAAAATTATTGAATGACTGAATCGCTTCATAATAAAGTAAAAATTAGAGACAGACTATTTAGGCGCAGTAAGAGTAATCCCTCCAATATCCAGTACAGACACGAGTATCAAAGTTCCCGGAACAATCTGTGAGAATATAATTTTGGGTTTTCCCCAAAATCTGGTAATGAAAGGAAATTGATAGGTCTCGAGCAAGCAGCTGTATTGTTATCACCAGATACGGTGTCAACAGTCTAGATTAGATAATAACGGCTCTCAAGGCTATGATTTTGAACAGCCAAATGAAAATAAAATTATTATTGCTATTTATTTAATAGTTGTGCCGTGCTATGAATTTAGAAAGTTAATTTTGAATTTAGAATTTAGAAGCACACACAATATAACTTAATAAAAGGGATGCTTGATAAACATACCTAGTGCTAGAGAACGGGAAACCAGAAATGACAAGAGAGACAACGAAATAGAGAGAAGGTATCAACTATATTGTCACCTCTTACAGTTAAATTCAACAATCAATAAAACAAAGAAGTTACATCATGAAAACCGAAAATAAAATTACTAAATTTAGAAAGTTATCTCTGATATACTTAATTCGGTAATAACCTACTCTGTATGCTCTACATTTGAAAACGTTTTAGATTGAATCATAAAAGCTTAAAGGACTCTAATTTCAAAAGAGCAATTATTGAAAATTATCATAGATATGTCTCAGAAGTTAATCATAAATGACAAGTAATATTTTAAGAAAAGATCTACATAAAATTCTTAGAACATTAAATTTAGAACACACTTGGAAACTTTAAAACACTATCAAAACATTATCAAATATTAATGATCCCCAATAATAACTATTCTGTATCTTTATATCATGAAAGCTGCAAAGACAAACATTCCTCAAGTATCACATCATGGAATACTACCTTAAAAAAAAAAAAATATATGTAATCAAAACAAATTTAGAAAAGGTTAGGGTCCTTGAAACTTCATTTGATCCTTTACAACTTTAAGATGAGAATTATTTTAAAACATAAATTTAATCAATAAGGGACCTTTAAAGATTCATATACTCATTCAACTTTCAGTAGTTTAGAAGATAATAATTATTTATAAATTTAAAGAAAACTGAAATTCCCAGCTGGATCCTCACAGAGGAAATATGGCCTCACATTTCAATTTAAAGATACAACCGAAAATCTATTACTCAAACCAAATTAATAAAATTAATAATCTATCTATCCCCAATAATATCTCAAAATTACGATTCAACAAAAAGTCTAATTCCGCAAGTTTTAATTGATTGAAAGTCTGTCGTCACTAAAACCCATTTTGTCACATCCGGAGTTCCTGGGACGTTCGTTTAATTTGGAAAAAAATTGTTACCTCATAGCCGTTTCTTCAATTTGAATCTAGGCTCGGTGATCGAGCTCTACACGTCCAGATGGACAGGGGACAGCATACCCTAAGCTTCTAGGACGGCCATCGATTCAGAGGCGTCTCAGCGGCTTAAAGACACACGTTCATGAGCCCGTGAATTCATGGATTCGTACGTTGATCCCATACTTGATGTTCCCGTACTTACACCGCTGTTAGAATAAAAAAATAAACTAGGATAATACAAATTAACTTAACTTCAGTTATATAATAAAATCAACCTATTTTAGGTTATATAAAACTCAAATCAATACTTATTACTTTAAAACATAAATAGACATTACCTACTTCAATCTCTTGATTTAATAGAATAGAATTTATTTGTAATCAGGGTTATGCCCTATACACAAAGCGATGAGTACATAGTTATTCCATAATAGGCCTACATAATTCACAAGTTGATTGAAGTACTTTTCATAACAAGGTATTTCGAGTATTGTTGTTAGTTTAGTCAGTACTCTTACGTAAATTACATATATGGTGTAATTTTAAAAGAATAAATTACATGATTGGTGTTTCCTAAATAATCAAGAAAGCTTTTCATTAGAATCAAAAAGACAAATAAAATCTATAACAAAATACTGATAGAACTCATAATAATATACTATAAACATCAGTCAATTTGGATTTAAACAACAGTAATTGAAATTTAGGTTAATAGCTTCCACTTCAAAAATAATTCAAAATCAAAAATATCATTCTCAATTCCTTCTTCAGAATGGTACTCTACATTTCTACATATTACACTCAAATGTATCTATCACAACAAATTTAACACTCTGATGGAAGCTTTCATCGATAATCATTTCCTCAATTATTATTATAATCTATGACGTACCTTTAGTAGCGGTTATAGGAGGAAAATCTCCATTGTGAGGTGACAATTCGATACTCTCTCTCTCCTTAATTAAAGCAACTACTGAGGCAAAGAAAACTAAAAATGCTGCTGGAACAAAAGGTTCCAGAGTCAAACATTAAAAAGCCTAAAGCTGGCATGGAAGCCATGATTAACACAAAATTCTGATCAGACTACATTTAGTACTGCTCATGTCGGAGGACAGACGCTGAGTGAATCCACTTCGCTTTTCTCGTCTAGCCGTGGACAGCTGCAAACGGCCTCACTAGATGGGAAGCCAACCAACGCCAACTGTGATTGGTAGCCACTATTCTCTAGAAAAATTTCCACCAATAGAAAGGAACGTTACAACTACAATTTAAGATGCATTCTCGCACCAAGTGAAAGCTATTTTTCCTTGACAGCTATAAATTCCTTGCCTTATAAGGTTGTGAACCAGACTGATCTTCTAGGAAAATCGTTGATCTTTTCAGTACCACAACTTCTACACACACACCTATAGAGTCGACACAACACACCGCAGAAAAGCAAGGGTCATGAACTAAGCTGTTGCTCCAGGAAAATTGATGTTATTCTTAGGATCATAGCTTCTACGCACACACTTACAGAGTCAACACAACACAACGCCGAAAAGCAAAACAGCAAAATCCATTTTCACAACAGGCTAACTTCTCAGGCTGATTCGCATAATTCTCATCACTCACAATTGTAACAATAAATATTGTTACATAGTATAAAATATATAATATTTTGTGGTTAGGTTCTTTGGTATTTACTAGTCGGCGACCTAAGTAATCGGTCGAGCCATATATTTTCAGAATTAGCCAGACACCTTGTGGCAAATTAGTTGCTTATAAATAGCATTCGCTTAGACTATGATCAGAGGGTTAAGTAAGCCAGCATGCTAAATCAATGTAAACGAGAAAGCGTTTTAGAATACACGAAAATATTTATTATAGCAAACGAGAATGAACAAAATATAAAAAACAAAACGAAAAGATGAAGGAAATGGGATGTAACTTTATGGATACATGATGTAGTTTTAGGATGTACCAATCACAATGCAGTATTTGACAAGCGGTAGAAGCGACTTAATTTAAAATATACACATATTATTTATATAAACACTAGGAAATTGTAATCTTTATAGAATATATAGATTTATGTAACATATGTAGAATAAGAATTCAAGAATAGAATATCCACTCTTTGGGTAGTAATATGATATCGTTGTTTGGACTATTTGACAGTTTTGAATTACATCATACCGGAGTATTTCAAATCCACCAATGAGAGTGGATATTTGAATTTTATGCAAATTGAAAAGTCAGAAGTGTGGTTGTAAAAGAATAGGGGAAGATCCAAGCCCACTTACTTGCTTGTCAGAGGTCACCAGGGACATCCACCAATTTTGGAGAGCACAAGACTAGATCCCTTTTTAAATAGTTTTACATTGAAAAATCTAAAGTTGTTTGAATAATTAAAAATTAAATTTCATAAGACTCAGTGAAGTCGTAGTATGACATGAGTCATTAAATTTAAAAAATCCCATTGGAGAAGACAACAGCAGCCCACCAGAAAGGCCTAGGACATTGGTACGAATCCAGATCACCATCATAATTGTGAAAAATCGACATGTGAGTTTATTTGAAAAGTTATTAAGGAGGGCCCTCAGTGCTACGAAATAATCACAATTAAATAAAGCTAGCTCGTCGAGGGGTTATTTAAATATAAAAAGAAATATCAAAACTTGCAAGTCTTGAAATGTAAAGGGAATATTCTTAAGTACTATTTAAGAGATTAACTATTTAAATATTGTGATGAAACTTTTAAATAAATCTCATGAGAGGAGAGAATCAACCAGAAAATTGTAATTACCCTTATAGAATGAAAGAATCTGCTAAACGAATAGTTAGCGACTGAGCGATAAAGCTTCCTTATCAACAGCCGTGTATCAGATAAGAATACCGTTCTGTACTACACATTTTTCCAGAGAGTTATTCAATAAAATTATAATTATTTTGCAAATTTGAGTACGAACTATTTATGAATTGCTCATTGAATTTTGGAGGTTACACTTTTGTTTACTATTGATCAGATATTTTGCAGCAGCTCAAACACAGCTGACTGATTTAATATACTATAAAATGTCATGCCAGGTTTTCATGCAAGCTGTAATATTATTTCTAAAATTAAGAACTATTGATAAAGGACCAAGAATTTCGAATAGAAAGATAAAATGTATGTATTATGTTAAAAGTTATTATTCATGAAATTATATTATAATGTCAAACGTTATTGTAACTAACTAGGTCATAGCATGAATATTGTATTATTGATAAGAGCAGCAAAAATTAATTATAACAGTCTCAAACATAATAAGAATTGTATAAAAATATTAAATTATATTTTATTGATTCAACTGAACCACATGGTGAATGAATCTCTTCGGCAAGTCTAAGCAAATCATAATTCATAGAAATAGCACTAAAAGGGTGATCGTTTGAAAACATCATATGTTAATCTGTTATCAGACAACAAACCTGCCTTATCATATATGCTAGTGCATGTACATTGTATAGAGGAACTCTATCTAGAGAATTAAGCAGTTTAAAGAATTTACAAATTGAGTTAATGTGTATTAAAGGAATTATATTTTACTGCTTGCCACTGACGTCATGCCTACGTCATGATCATTCTACCAATAACAAATTTTCATGCAAACTAATTACACAGAGATTCTCAGAAAAAAAGTTCTAGCCCAAAGCCTAGAAGAAGACGTCTCACTTCCC
Organism: Nilaparvata lugens; assembly: GCF_014356525.2. Lineage (NCBI taxonomy): Eukaryota > Metazoa > Arthropoda > Insecta > Hemiptera > Delphacidae > Nilaparvata > Nilaparvata lugens. Next base: position 29,674,155 of record NC_052506.1, read on the forward strand.
TTTTGAAATCCTCACCAGTAAGACCTTGTTAAAAATTACCAAGGACCTATTTGTGAAATTTTGTTCGATTTTATATGTTTCGTCTGCGAGCCAATATTTTAGGCTATTCTATTTGTTATTTGTAAATTTATTACATGCCAGAACCACGACCCCAAGGAATTTTAAAAATCTTTTATATTTTATTATTATTATTTTTTTCAAAAAACTGTTGAATTTATCAATTGTAAAATTCTGTTGAATCATGCATGGTGTCATGCAAGTACAAGTAAATTTCTAATCATCTTTGTTCAGTATCGCATTAGCTCTCATACAGTGCAGACGTACTCGTAGTGTAGTGCAGTAGAAGTAGTGAGTCAGCAGTTGATTGTTCACGGTATTTAAGTGGAACAAAACATTGCATCAAATTTCGGTTAAAATCCGCCGTCTTTATGCAATCGAAGTGACCTACTTTCGCGCGGCCTTCAATTTTCGTTCGCGCTCGCGTTTCCACGATCGTGAGTGAGTACGAGGGCTTTTCGAAAAGTATGTTCGCGAATTATTGACTATGGCTACGTCAAGTGGAAAATTGTTGAAACTACCCAGTTTTCTTGCCCCGGAGTTTGAAGAGCAAGAAGACGAGGAAAGCAACATCGAGAACATGGACACCACCAAACCATCAGAGATCCAGTGTTCACCGGATCGTTATATTAAATCAAATAAGCTCCATTCAGCCGCCGAGCATGCACTCTTCATCGCCTGGAAGGAGTCGGATGAGAAGAGAAAGCAGCTAGAGAAGAGCAACGTAGAACTTCAGCGGAGAATTGAAGACTTAGAATTGCGATTTCAAAAAATAGAACAGAACATTCAACAACCATGCAGTCCAGCAGTTGCTGAAAACTACTCAACTAATGAGGAGGAGTTGGCAAAAGAGACTGAGTGGATCAGGGCCCGTAACAAACGTACTACAAAGAAGAGGAAACTAAATAGTACTTTGTCTCCTGAACCAAAGAATGAGCCTACTGGTAACCATCGTCAGTTGAACAAAATCACCTCATTGCAGAAGAATAAAGGTGAGGAAGTAAAGAACAAGATGAAAGAAACGCCACCGCCACCAATCATAGTGGATGGTATAAAGAGCCTGGAGTGTCTTCATAAAAGTTTGAAAAAAGTGACTTCAAATGAAAAATTTAGAATAAAGCTCTTGAGTAGAGAGACTTTCAAAGTAAATTCAGTAGATTCAGAAACGTACAGAAATATTACAAAAGAATTAATCAACGATGGCTTCAACTGGCACTCGTATGAAAACAAACAGGTGAGACCCATAAGAGTTATGATAAAAAAACTTCATCACTCCTGTAGTATAGAATCCATAATGGAGGACTTAAAGGCTAAGGGATTGCTAGTGGTAGATGTAGTGAATAAGTTGAAGTGGAAAACTAAAGAACCATTAGACATGTTCTTGTTTTCGTTCAGCGCAGAAGAGAATGTTAAGAAGGTTTTTGAACTTAAACATATTCTGGGTTGCAGAGTAGAAGTTGAAGCATTGAAGAAAGTTAATCTAATACCTCAATGTAAGTGTTGCCAGGCTTTCAACCACACTCAGGCTTATTGCAACAAGGAGGCCAGATGTGTGAAGTGCGCTGGAAAACATGCATCAAAGGAGTGTACGAAACCTAGTGAAGCACTACCGAAATGCATTCATTGTGGTGAAGCTCATCCTGCAAGCTACCGTGGTTGCTCTGTAGCAATTGAGTTACAAAAAATACGTAACTCGAGTAGGGTAGCCAGTAAGAATATAACATCAAAAAATGTTGTCGATTCTCAGGCTCGGAATGTGGCTAATTCTCAAAGTAGGCCCGGCCCACTCAACATCAAAGTAGGCCCACAGAAAAGAGAATGACTTTCGCCGAAATCGTATCCAAAGAAAATAAATCGCAGATGAAGAAAAATGAAGAAGTAAAAGACACCTCACAAATCCTACAGCTCATCTTATCTAAACTTGATAAACAAGAGAAAATAATTTCATCCCTTCAATCTCGCATCGAGAAATTAGACAATAATAGACAACAAAAACCAAAATGATTCGTTCACTAAACATAATGGAATGGAACGCAAATGGACTCTTACAACGACAACTGGAATTGGAAGCAGTTCTAAACATAGATAATGTAGATATTTGTCTCATTTCTGAGTCTCACTTTACAAAACAGTCCTACATAAAATTTAAAGGTTACAGGACCTACCACGCCTTACATCCCAACAATGTTGCGAGAGGGGGGAGTTCAATCATAATCAAAGAGAGCATTCAGCATAATGAACACGTTAAATTAGAAACTGAACGAATTCAATTGATAGGAGTATGTGTGGAAGCAGTTAATTATCGATTTGTAGTTGCAGCTGTCTACTGTCCTCCTCGATATTCATTCAGAAAAGAAGATCATCTATCAATGTTTGATATGTTGGGAACGAGATTTATCCTTGGCGGTGACTTCAATTCAAAACACATTCATTGGGGATCACGATTAACAACTCATAAGGGCAAGGTACTTTACGAAGCTGTAAGAGAGTCAAGATGTGAATCTCTTTCAACTGGAAAACCAACTTATTGGCCTACAGATACAAGTAAGATACCTGATCTCATAGACTTTTTCATAATCAAAAACATTTCAGTAAACTATTTGCAAGTAGAGGAAAGTTTTGATCTCAATTCAGACCACTCTCCAATTATTCTGAAGTTGAGTGACACTATTTTACAAAAACAAAATAATTATCCCACACTAGTTAATAAGTATACAGATTGGGATGGCTTTCAGCAAGTGTTGGAGGAAAGAATTAACCTGAATTCACCATTAACAACTGCAGATCAAATAGATGAGGAGCTGGAAAAATTGTTACTGATATACAACAGGCAGCCTGGTGTAATACTCCGCAGACTAGGAAACGAAGAACAGTAGGAAATAATTATCCATTGGAAATAAGAGAAATGATTGCAGAGAAAAGAAGAGCTAGAAGGAGGTGGCAGCATTCACGTTCTCCTCAAGATAAAAGATTACTGAATACTCTCACACAGGAACTGAAAAGAGAGATACAGTTTATTAAAAATGAATCAATCAACAGTTACTTGAGTAATTTGACAGGACAAGGCAACACTGATTACTCACTATGGAAGGCTTCTAAGAAAATAAAAACACCCATCCAACAAGTTCCCCCTATTAGGAAACTGAATAGACAATGGGCCAAGAATAATGAAGAAAAGGCACAGGCATTTGCTGATCATCTTGTGAATGTCTTCCAGCCAAACGTTGCAGCTCAAGAAGATCTAGAAATTGAAGGTAACATCATGCAGGAAAATCAAGAACTAATGAATGTCTCAGTAGAAGAAGTGAGAAAGGAAATAAAACTTATGAATGCTAAGAAAACTCCAGGATTTGACCTGATAACTGGCTTAGTCCTGAAGCATCTACCAAGGAAAGCACTCATCAAGCTAACAAACATCCTGAATGCTTCATTCAGACTCAGATTTGTACCAGGAGTCTGGAAAGTAGCTGAAGTTATAATGTTACTCAAGCCAGGAAAAGAACCACATGAAGTAGCTTCATACAGACCAATTTCATTGTTACCTGTGTTATCAAAGTTGTTTGAGAGGATATTATTGAGTAGACTCAAGCCAATAATTGAGAGAAAGCAATTAATTCCTAATCATCAATTTGGTTTCAGAAAAAAAACACTCCACAATTGATCAAGTACATAGGATAGTTAATATAATAGAGAAGAGCTTGGAAGAAAAAAAGGTTTGTTCAGCAGTTTTTCTCGACATAGGGCAAGCTTTTGACAAAGTATGGCATGAGGGACTTCTTTATAAACTGTAGAAAATGCTTCCTAAGCAATTTACAGAAATATTGCAATCATATTTGACAGGAAGGTACTTTAGAGTCAAATATGAAGATTCATATTCTGATCTAAGAGAGATAAGAGCAGGAGTTCCGCAAGGAAGTGTTTTAGGACCAGTCCTTTATCTTCTCTTCACTAGTGATATCCCTAATTTGGAGGAGAATACCACAGCCACGTTCGCAGATGACACCGCCCTACTAGCAGTAGACAGTGATGTTGGTATTGCAACAGCAAAGCTTCAGAGATCTGTCAACAAGATACAAGACTGGACCAAAAAGTGGAGAATGAAGCTCAATGAGGAAAAGTCGATTCATGTTAACTTCACCAACAAGAGAGCTGTGTACCTTCCAATCAACATCAATGGAATTAATATACCACATGAAAATCAAGCTAAATACCTAGGTATGACTCTTGATGCTAAGCTTCGCTGGAAAGAGCATGTCAAAAAGAAAAAAGAAGAACTGAACATTAAATACAAGAAATTCTACTGGCTTATTGGAAGAAACTCATCACTTTCAATACCAAACAAATTGCTCCTCTACAAGCAGATCTTCAAACCTGTTTGGACCTATGGAATACAACTATGGGGCTGCACCAAACAGAGCAACGTCACCATCATACAAAGATTCCAGAACAAGGTGCTCCAAAACATCGTTGATGCTCCCTGGTATGTGCGGAACAGCGACATCCATAGGGACCTGGGAGTCAACATGGTATCCTGTGAGATTCAAAGGTATGCAGAAAGTCATGAAGAACGGCTCCACCAACACACGAACGTCGAAGCAATCCAGCTGCTAGACAACGGAGGGTTGGTGCGGAGACTGGAAAGAAGGAAACCATTTGAATTGGTGTGCAGTGAAAGTGGTGTCCAGTGAAAAAGCAGAGCAGTGATTGAGTGAAATCTAGCTTAAGTAGAGTTAATAGATGTACATAATAATTATTAGTAGGTAGCAGTAAGAAATTCTGAAGAGAGTTTCACTGTAGTCCATATTATATAAAATTAGTAAATTAGGTTTGATAAAATTTGCTCATTAGTCTCAAGACTAGATAGCAATAGTAATGTGATTAATAAGAAATCTTTGTTAATGTTAAACTATTTTCCGTCTGTAAATCGAGCTCTGAATCTGCACTGTCAAATCATATATTTTATTATATTATATTTCAATTTTGTTAATTCGTCTTCTGAGTTCAATTATTTCTTAAGCCTGTCAATTATTGTGCCTGACACATTCTTTATTATCGAGAACCAATCGAATACGATCAATGAAATAATTGAATTAACCTGGATATTGGAACAGATCTAAGTGGATGTAGTGTGTGGGGACAGATCAAGACTATTTATTCTCTGTCCTTACCTGCTCACATATCAGCTTTTATCTGTTACCAACTTCGACTTGGGAGCGAATTCATCGACGGTATAGCAGATGCAGCTGGAGATCATATAATTTCCTACAATAGAGCTTAAAACCCCGACAGGACTCTGTTCTCGAAGTATATTCCGAATGATATCTGGTCCCAGTACCCTATCTTAATCCTTCGGAACTTATTGGAGAAGCAGTCCCGTAAATTATCTACATCGGGATTTTCGCTCGACCTGTATGATTTTGTATGCTGTTCCATTACAGGTAATAGTTCTAAGATATCCATATTCAGTGTTTAGCAACCACTACACTGCTTTTAAAAAATTTTATGACTATACAATCCGCCACTATTTCTGAATAATTCCTATTTCTGTATATTGCTTTATCTACTACCGAATATTTCACTAGGCGAAAGGAAAAGACTGTTGGGAATATTCCCAATTTCATATTGACATAGTGAATAAAAATAAGCTTATACTGTCACCATATAATTACGATAGGTTGTAAGAATTCAGTGAATAATCAAACAAGATGATTCATTATACGTAGCCTACTGAAAAGTCATAATTTCTCTTAAGTTCTAAAAATAATTATAATATGAAATTAGTTACAAAGATCAGTGAAAAAAAAAAATCTTCTTGATGTTTGAAATAAAATACAATAATATAGTGTTATAAAACCAAAAAAGAATAAAATATATATTATCTCCATCTAGGAATAGGTAATCCATAAGTTAACTATTTAACTTCTTCACAGTGATTTGTTTCTCTTGTCACTTCACTGATAATTCAATTGGGACTTATTCTTTTTCGACAAACCTAGCAAGGTCCTCAATGAAGTAAATACGTACCGCTTTCGATCCCTCAGTCTCCTTCAGCATTACCTTGCCATTGGAGAAACCTGCGAATGCAATTTTCTTCTCTGTAGCCATCTCGCCTTCCCCATCAGCTGCTTATTATGCGGTGTTAGATGCTCGTTGATGTAAACACGGCCAGGAGCTAGATTTTCCTTAATGTCGGTTGTGCTGAGTCCCCTCTTCTTCCATGAAGCCTTCAGCCATTCCTCCTTTACGTGTTTGGATACGAATTGAACAATGATTGGTGGATGAGTGTGGCGCTTCCTGGAAAATAGCTGTAACCGGTGGGCTGTGGAGATGTCCTCCTGCTTGTATGTGATGTTGAGGGCGGCGGCGACGTGCTGCAGGCAATTATTTATATTTTCGCCAGCAGTCAAGGGAAGACCAACAATTTCAATGTTTGCTGAACGTGAATACTGTTCAGTGTCATTTAGTCTAATTTTGAGATCTCGAATCTCACCTGATAAGCCGTCTTGGCTTGCTCCAACTCACTGCACCTAGATTGAAGTTTCTCCTTCTCGCTGTCCAGTATTTTGACAGTTTCTTGTAGTTTATTCAACTCCTGCTGAAGAGCACTAACTGATTCTAAAACTTTCTCTATTTTTCATTTGTGTTTTTGTTTATGTTGGCTTCCATCCTCTTCATAGCGTCCCGAATGGAGCCTTCATCATCGTCGTCATCATCCGCACAACGGTCGCACTTTAATGATTTTCTAATTGACTTAGTTAAACTCTGGACTGATCCAGCTTGAGTGCACGTAGCATGAAAGACACCCTTACACACCACACATGTAACCTTTACATCATTTGCGTCGAAGATCGCGCTACATTTCGAACATTTATCGGCCATGATAAGAGATGCGAATAAATATACAGAAGACACGAGTAAATAATAGTATAAGTTCACTCAGTAAATTTTGTAGTACTATTATTATAATAGATAAGAAGTATAATACGCGTAGATTTAAGTTCAGCAGTTCATGAAAAGTTGAGTTACTAGACCAGATCGGGCAGGCGACCGCACAATCAAGCGCTAAGCGAACGAAGAGATAACAGAACGTCTGCCTTCATCGACTGTCCGATAGCAACTGAAATGTATAGGATACATAATGTATACGATAGTGAATGGAAATGTATTAATGGTATCTTTTCTAAGGGATTTACCCAATAAATTCAACAGTGCATCTGAACTCTGCTCATGTTTTACAAAATCTTTCATTAATAATATTAGAGAAACGTCAACCTATGTCCACTCATTTTCAACGACTCTGTCCACATTGCACCTAACTTTTATTCAAGGAAAGCTTGGGTTCATGATATAGTAAAAATAGTTGACAATATGGACAAAAATAAATCTCCTGGTATTGATGGTATTGGAGTACTGGAGCTTCAACTCTTGAAAGATCATCTGTGTGCTCCACTGTGTCATATGATCAATTTGTCTATCTAGTCCAGTCAAATGGTCGTTTTTCAGGAAACTGCCCTAAAAGAATTTTTCTCGACGTTTCTATCAGTATTTTGGGGCGCTGAATTCGAATCTGAAATTTTCTGACACGCCAGAGGGCGGCTTCACCCCCAAAACCAAAAAAGACCAAAATTTCGAACTTTTTTCAATTTTGTCATATTATCTCGTAAACATTGAGTTTCTCAATAAAATTCATTCCTGACAAAATAGAAGAAGATTGAATTTCCAATAAATTGAGTGGTCGTGCAGGATCCTACCATCTCTCGTTCTGGAGCTACGAATTTTCAAAAAAGGTGTATTTTTTAGTGGGTTTTCAAAAATATGCAAACTCACCACTTCTACCCTATACAACTTGGATATTATTCTGATATATATATATATATATATATATATATATATATATATATATATAATATATATATATATATATATATATATATATCATTATAATATTATTATATTTGATATATGGCTTTCAATATAATGTTTATTGCATTAATGTTGATGTTTCATTACAAAAAAATATATATATTTCTGTCAATCTTTTGAAAGGTGAAAAGCTTGGTTGGGAGCTCAGCTTCTCTCTTCTAAATTTAAATTATCTGGTAGGCCACCTTTTAATAAAAATGTTTTTACAATTGCATACTATTCTATTTTGATAATTTAATAGTGTGAAGACGTGATTCTGATATCTGCGAGAGCAGTTGCTAAATTCCCTCTTTTGCGAATAAATTCACAAAAAATTAAGGCCGTCCGGCTTGCAAAATTGCTGGGTTCAAACCTCAGCTCTAGCTCAGTGGTAGAAACATGAATTTTCCCAATACAATCAATCACCATAGGGTTCAATGACCGGTGATTATTAATTCTTACCGCTGCTTCTATGAAGTTCTTGAAGAATACCAATGAGGAAATCAAAAGAACATTTGATGACTGACTATCAGTAACCATGTACACAATAAAGAATAATAAAGACCAACTATAGTTTTTCTAGTTGATCCTTAAAACGCTTGTGATGAATACAGGTGTTCACCAATTTATCCTTCTAAAATTCCTTAGAACTCACAACGCCAGTTCTTGAAGCTCTCTGGATCCTTATATGATATAACTGGAACCTTATTAATATAATTATCAATATACTTTTTCTGGCAGACTAATGTGACTATCATCAGAGGATGATAAGTACTGAATGCTCTTAACAAGATTAATATTAATTGATTCAATAATTTCTTATGCTGCTGAATATTTTTTGGTACCAAGACAGCTCAAACTGTATATCATGAGATGAATTAGGATAAAATAAATTTGTATGATTTGTATGCTGACATAAAACACAAAATATATTCCCATAAAACAGTGTATATAAAATTTTCTATATCTATAATTTTCTTTAAATAAATTCTTCTCCAAAATCTGATTAATTATCACAGGGTTTACTAGCATTCACAATTGTAGACTTTAAAATTTATAAATATATTATACTTAATACTGATACTTGGACTTCCAGTCAATTCAGAATTCTACAATTAAAAACCTGTTAGGTCTGCAGATTTAATATGATATACATTGGTCAATTTACAAATAATAATTATTAATAAATTAATATTCAACATGAGATCTCAGGGTTTTATATGAGTTCGGGCCGTGCATAGAAGTAAGCTTCCCACATATATCAAATAAATTCATAAAATGTTCTTATAAACTATGTGATAGCACCCAACACGTTGCGAACTTTCATTGGATTTAAGTTAATTTGAATAGCGCTTTGATTAATTCCCCCAACTATGCGCAGAAAGGCCTAAAACGAGCTCGTTTGATTTATCACTCACATTTATGACGTTCTTGACGGTCTAGTGGATTGAATTAATTATTTCCAATAATTAATTAGGCAGGTCCCTTTCGTCTCTGCTGGGCTAACACGTGATCCAGATTTCTTGTAGATTTCTTCCCAAATTGAAGATATATTAATGGGAATTGGTTATAAATTGCAAACTCTTCAACAACACTGAGTTCACAGATAATTCAACATCAATTACAAATATTTCACATTTAAAAAAGGGGTTGGCTTGATAATTTTGAAAATATAAAGGAAGAAAGAACCCCAAACTCCATGAGCATCCTCTCAGGTCAAGATCACAAGCCAGAAGAAAGTGGTTTTCAGAAAAATTTATTTCTTCCTAGAACAATTTTGAAAGCTCCTTTCTGATTGGCCTTCAATTTAGTAAACTCTATACAATTGGTCGCCTCAGAATCAGAGCTTCTTCAACTTTATAATAGAAAGAATTAAATAAAAAGTTTTTATATAAATATATGGAGTGATTATCTTAAACTATATTCATAAATAAATCGCGATATATGATGTTAATAGATAATATACATTTAGTTTTTTATGTTAGTTTTGTATACTCTTGATTTTCGTGCTTTTTAGATTATAATAAATATTTATACAGCAATAATAGTTGTCCGTATTTCTATACATTAACCTTCCTTAGTATATATAATACATCTTTTGTGAGTAAATTTTTATAATTCAACCTGTACTGGTTGATCGAACAATCAGCTGATTTGCTAGGTATTGATTCAAATAACTATCAATTTATTCTAGATCGATTGATTCATTCAAAAGTGTGAACAAATAATTCTAACCTCAATCTACATGCAAACTTTTATTTTTTATAATCTGCCAATAATAAGTAAGCCGCTTTGTAATTTTTAATTCTGCCAATGGATTCTCAGTTGTTGAATCACAGTTATACATGTTTTCTTATCATTTTAGATAATACAATTACTCTTTATCGCTAACAATATTCAATTTAAGTTGATTGATCCTTTGACTAGGTCTAACTTTCTTTTCCATTTTATAATTCTATTAAACTTCACTGGTTTACTCCAAGTATTCTGTGGTGCTAAAATACCACGTGACATAATGCACCCTCTGATTTCTGATATAAAACGACAATTCGAGAATATAATATAATTTTATGATCCGGTTGGTTTTGGATCAGAAATCATACATGTTACAAAGCCTGTTAATAAATCTAATGAGAATCGTGTCTCTTAACAATCCAACAACACCTATAATAATGAATAAATTCAATTCAAATATATACGCCTTACATCGGCCAATCTCCTACTACATACAATACATAAATATAAATCATCTCCACCTCCATACATAACATATGAACATCTTTTTCGATTCATGCTCCGCCCTCAGGCCCGAAGTAAAATTTGAACGTTAGTGCAAAATCATTGCCAACCTAACAACTCTATAGTTCTCTGACTTGCAAAATATAACATTTCTTCTCCCTCGATACAGAACAGTGGCTTGTACATTTTGATTTCTCTCTCTTGATTAATTTGGGCTTTATGCTTACACAATGAATATTTTTAAAAGCTAATCTTTGGTAAATTTTATTAACAAGAACTTCTTATTCATTTGATACATGAAACTTTGGCTTAATATTCTTTGGTGGTAACGAGGCGGTTTTATCATTTGGCAGCTAATTTTATTTATTTTCTCCCTTGTATTTACACATTAATAATAATAATATTATACTTTTTACAATATGTTCACATTTAATTTGCATTTATATGACACTCGAACCTTTTTGGGGTATCAACTTGGGCAATTTATCAGGCATTGGCTACTTTGGTTCTTGCAGTGAGCAGTCGACTTGGATGGCTTTTATTTATTCAACTGTCACCATTTTGATGCTTCTCTATCGATATACGGTAAGCTGGTTTTTAAATTGGAAGTTATTTATTCTATTGGTTTATAAGTGAGGATGGTGTTACAGATGGCTTCTAAATTTTCTATTTCTTTATTTTCAGGTGTTGCTGGTCGAAGTGGATACTCATCTGCTAATTAAGTGTATTGTTTGGCATTCGTCTGGTACGTATTCATCGACAGGTAAGGCCAGTGACATTCCATCAAAATATTATTATTCACTTCCTTATCTCTTAGTGGCTCGATAATACGGTTCGAGATTATAAGTATTGGGCTTTGATCCTGTAAATTGTTCGGTGGTTCTGACGACTGGTTCTCCATCAACTCTCTTATCTTGGATAACTCAGAATATTTACTTGGCGTGTTTTGAATCATTCTGAGTTTCAAATTAGTTTTGAAAATTTCAGAATCAACCTTCTCAATATAAGATACGCCCTCATTCCTCATTACATTAATAATATTTTCTTTAATTGCTATCACAGCCATAATAATAATCCTCATAAAATAAATCAATATTTTTGCTGTATTTCTCACAACATAACCTTTCCATAAACTACAATCATATAATTCCATCTTCGATAAACAACTCACTATTCCTTTCGATTTTATTTCACACTTTCAATCATTCATTATTATATTTTCCACATGTTCTTTAACTGACATCATAGTCATACCAATAATCATAGCAAAATAGATCAACATACTTGTTCAGGACATAGCATAACCTCTTAGTAAACAACAACTAAATATTCTTTCCTCCGATAAACAATTCCTTCTTTCTTTCTACTTTATCGCATGCCTTTCATCTTCCAATAGCTTCCTATAATAATTTCTTCCTTTATTATCACAACCTTGTCTTGGATCCGTTATTAAATTTTCATTGTTTTTAAACACATTCCTTTTCTTTATTCTGTAGTTGCAATCACTACGGTAAGCTGCTTGCTTGAACCGCATGTGCTTCGGGTGCATGTGGGTATCATTATCCACTTCATCATGGTGCCGGTATTCCTCTCTGCATGCTGCCTTCTTTCCGTGTTTGCCTGGTTTCTGTGCTTCTTTTTGGTGGTGTTTGAATTTGACTTGCGGATGGTAACCTCTCTTCTGTGGCCTCAGAGTTCACAGATAATTCAACATCAATTACAAATATTTCACATTTAAAAAAGGGGTTGGCTTGATAATTTTGAAAATATAAAGGAAGAAAGAACCCTGAACTCCATGTGCATCCTCTCAGGTCAAGATCACAAGCCAGAAGAAAGTGGTTTTCAGAAAAATTTATCTCTTCCTAGAACAATTTTGTAAGCTTCTTTCTGATTGGCCTTCAATTTAGTAAACTCTATACAATTGGTCGCCTCAGAATCAGGGCTTCTTCAACTTTATAATAGAAAGAATTAAATAAAAAGTTTTCATATAAATATATGGAGTGATTATCTCAAACTATATTCATAAATAAATCGCAATATATGATGTTAATAGATAATATACATTTAGTTTTTCATGAGAGTTTTGTATACTCTTGATTTTCGTGCTTTTAGATTATAATAAATATTTATACAGCAATAATAGTTGTCCGTATTTCTTTACATCAACCTTCCTTAGTATATATAATACATCTTTTGTGAGTAAATTTTTATAATTCAACCTGTACTGGTTGATTGAACAATCAGCTGATTCGCTAGGTATTGATTCAAATAACTATCAATTTATTCTAGATCGATTGATTCATTTAGGAGTGTGAACAAATAATTCTAACCTCAATCTACATGCAAACTTTTATTTTTTATAATCTGCCAATAATAAGTAAGCCGCTTTGTAATTTTTAATTCTGCCAATGGATTCTCAGTTGTTGAATCACTGTTATACATGTTTTCTTATCATTTTAGATAATACAATTACTCTTTATCGCTAACAATATTCAATTTAAGTTGATTGATCCTTTGACTAGGTCTAACTTTCTTTTCCATGTGAAAATTGTTCATTCACTCGGTGAATCAATTAGTAAATTAGAATGAATAATTATATCATCCGAGAATCGTGAAATTTATAGCAGAAATTAATAGAAAACATTCAAAAATATTTTGATTTTGCAAGCTCTTCCAAAACGTTTACCATGAATAGTCTGGAAACCACACTTCTAACGTGTCTTCTCATAGTCGAAAATGATTATACTAAGCTTTCATACTTGGAGAGAAAGATCTATGAATAATAATAATTCAACGTGAATAGAAAATAAATAGTAACCGTTCATGAAGGTGATCATAGGATGAAATCAAGTAACAGCCATTCATCCAATTTTATGAGTGAAAAAAAAGAATTTCGATTTGAATTACCTGTTAGCTCCACCTGTGATCAGTTTCAATACAGTTTAGGATTATTTTTCTAATGAGCCATTCAAATGATTTCAAATATTAGTTTTACTTTCCTTGCCCTATTACCATAGGTAAGGGAAGTATTGCTTTCCGAAAAAAATTGAGGTACCCCAATTTCTAAATTTCTATACGTTTCAAGGTCCCCTGAGTCCAAAAAAGTGGTTTTTGGGTATTGGTCTGTATGTGCATGAGTGTATGTGCGTCTGTGTACACGATATCTCATCTCCCAATTAACGGAATGCCTTGAAATTTGGAACTTAAGGTCCTTTCACTATAAGGATCCGACACGAACAATTTCGATCGAATGCAATTCAAGATAGCGGCTAAAATGGCGAAAATGTTGTCAAAAACAGGGTTTTTCGTGATTTTCTCGGAAACGGCTTCAACGATTTCGATCAAATTCATACCTGAAATAGTTATTGATAAGCTCTATCAACTGCCACAAGTCTCATATCTGTAAAAATTTTAGGAGTTCCCCCCATCAATGCAAAGTTCGATTTTAGATTCCCAATTATAAGCCTTCAGATACAATTTAAACAAAAAAAATCAAGTGAAGTAGATTGAGCATGAAAATCTCTACAATTAATGTTCAGTAACATTTTCACCTAAAATTGAAAATAAGCTTTAAATTATAGAAAATGTGATTATTCAATTGCAAATTATTGTTGATTCTATTAAATCAGTCACTATGAAGAGATAGCAGACCTCATGTGTGTCTCCAGCGTTATTGCCCTCTCACCAGCTGGCTCAAATCTTTGAATAGTAGACTTGAGATGTGCGGGAACATTAGCGTCAGGTGATCAATTTTCATAACGGCAAGGAAAGTTGTGTGAGTGCGCCACACCAGATTTTTTAAATAGGATAGATATCCTCTAAACAATATCATTTATCATCTTGATGAGCACTTTTCTGTTTTCATGTCTATTGTGTTGATCTCTTATTGTAGGAAAAGCCGCCTGCATCATGTTGTTTGAACACAATAGCTTCACTAGCCCATCTCGAGACAGACACTTATCATATTAAAGTGTAAATCAAATCCCCATCATCAGTTTATTACTTTGATATCGGAACACCGAGCTTCGCTCGTTATTTATTTATTGATAAACAGAACACAATTCTTGAAAATGATTGGGGAAGGACAAACAGGCACAGACCAAAACTGTTCATTCCCCGAATTTTTATTTATAAACTATAAATGGTCCAAGAAGTTATGATTCATACACTTGAATTCAGGTCCAATTTTCAGTCATAATATTTGAAAACAGAAAAGTTCTAATTCAGATTGTTGACAAACCAAATTGAATAACGAAATAACACTCACTAATCACTTAAAACTGTGAAACAAACTTTGAATATTATGATAAAAATACTCCAATTTTGAGTGATCATAATGTCATATCAAGAAATCAGATAATTTTGATAAAATCTCTAGATAATATTTCTCGCGAGATAGGCTACGGTAAGCTGATTGAATGATTACACAGCTGATCTTCCACACAGGCACAAGCATCTTCTGTTATCGACAGACGACGAAACTATCATCTGCTCTTCCAAATATGAATTATCCTTTCAATGTCCTTCAGCGAGTTTTCCCAGAGATGAGACATAATGCAATCAAATCTTCATATGATAAACCTATTATGTTCCAAATTTCGTGAAAATCGTTAGAGCCGTTTTCGAGATCCGTTGAACATACAACATATAAAATAATTATAAACAGACATACAGGAATTGCTCGCTTGATATAATAGGATATAATTTTCATCGCAACATATTTAAAGATTTTTTGAATAACATAAAGAGTGTTTGTAAGATAGTCTATTGTCGAGGTTACGTCCGATGAGGGATTTCCGATGAGCGATTTTGGGGGTTAGTAGTCCACTGAGCGATCCATTGTTCATAATAACAATAAGGATAGGCAGATGTTACGAATAGGAGGACTTGGGTGTGATCAATAATCAGGGACAGTGACAGAGGAAGGCCACAAGCGTATGTGTATACTCGCAATACGATATTTTATTGATGATGATGATTGAATCAGTACCTACCCATTTTTGAAACAAATCATTTTAAATTCGTTAATTCATGAAATTCTGAGGATAAATTCTTCACGGTATTGTTGATTAAATTAGGAAATTTTTTTCAAAATATCAATTTTTGATAAAGTTATTCAATTGTCAATGATCGATAATTACAAAGTAGTGGAAACAAAAGAAAAACTTCTCGAGGCTTAGCCTGTGGGGGATGGAGTATCAGTCTAGTATATTTTTTTCTTTATTAATTCATCCGGCTACTTGTAATTAAATATAACAGTATCCAGGACAAGACCTGCTAACTCGCTTCAATTTATACTCCACTTATAATCAGATTTAAATAAATAATGATAATATAAAAAAAGATAAGGTAATTGCATGTGTCCTCCATCTTTGATCAGTTATTTTAACTTCAATGAATACTTGATCAATTTTAGCTAAATGTATGTAAAAAACAATAAACGGTATATAAGATTTGATTGTAAATGATAGAATTTTTTCCTGTATGGCAATTTTTGGAAATGAAAAAGCTGCTTGTGTCATCTAGTTGGATGAGGCATCCTTTCAGGCGTTCCAGAAATATGTTTCTATTGTTGATTTCCTTCAGGGTTTCCGGCAATATATTATAAAATTTATTACAAAATTATAAAATTTTGGCGCCAAAAAAGCAAAGATTTTTTTAAACATTGTGAGCTTCGGTCTAGGTACTGTTACATCAAGTCTGTTCCTAAGGTTATAAGATGCTCCAAACCTTTCGCATATTCAATGAATAACTGGAATTTAGTTATTCGGTAATTTTTTGAAAATGGAATAGCTTTTTCAAAAATTTACACCTTAGAGAGTTTTTTACTATCACCAGTAATAGTACCCAAATCGATCTTTTCAAATATCACCAGTTAAATGTTAGTCAGTTGCACAGACTTTTGAGAACAGTTTGTAAATAACATTGGTCATCGGATAAAATATTATTCAACGAATGATTCATTTTTTTGGAAGTTGGTGGGTTCTGAAGTTCTGATTCAATCATGATCATGAATATAACGTATTGCGAGTATATACCTGACACTACCCATTTAGCCTTCCTCTGTCACGACTGTCCCTGATGATCAATGACACCCGAGTCCTCCCATTCATAGCGTCTGCCTATCCTCATTGTTATTCTGAACAATGGATCGCTCAGTGGACTATTTTTCCCCGAATCGCTCACTGGACGACACAATTATTGTCGGTTTGTCGGTTCGAACTATATCCAACATCTGTTTAAAGATACCCTTAAACGATTACAGAACAATAAGCTCTATCGCTTTCATACACTCTCCTCAACATTCTATGAAACGAACCTCTATAGATAATAATAATAATATTTGATTTAATCGATTATTGATAATTTGATTTACGTTGAGCCAATTTTCAAAGACCTTAGTCAACAAATACATGGTGATTGATCTGTTCTGGCGGTGATTTAAATGTTCCAATAATCTGGCTACAAACACCAACCTGGACAGATTTATGAAATCAATTTGGAATTCATATATTTCGGTGGTTGTGGCAGATTGGATGCTAGCAGCCCGGTCGTGTGTTTATCAACGTGAATTATTAACGCTGGAAATATTGTTAGCTGTGTGCTGGCTGGCTATTTGTGGCGTGCAGTCGGCGTTTGGTGGTGCGATCGGTGGTTGTAAATCAAAGTCCTCGTCAGACAACGATAATAATGTGAACTGCGCCGCGCCGTACTCTACTGCGGGACGCCGACGCTGGCTGATAGCTCAGTCGATTGCTTAATATTCATTCCGGCGCACCAGCCGCCTATGATCACTATATTACGGGTCGACGGCTGTTTCACCTACTCTAAAATATTCCAGTGTCGATTTGAATCGAGATACTAGCCGGAAAACACCCGTTCTTGCCAGAGGTTTACCAACAGTGAAGCTGCAACGATAACTTATATGCCGTGTTTTACTGATAACGTACTCCAATTTTGTAGGGCTAAATCTTTCCTCTATTGCTTCCCAAATCACATTGGAATACATAAAATATGACAAATGAGCATGAATATTGAACATAATCATTTTCAACCCTTATTCATTCACTATATCAAACTGAGAGATGCTGTATGGATTCGTTTATCATGATGTCGTTCGATCTGAATTTGATTCATAATTGGCACAACACAAGCTACAACTGTAAAAATAGGCCTGAACTATTTAATTTTCATTGGAAGTACTGGATTTCTATAGAACAATATCTAAAAGTTATAGTGATTATATATTATATAGCAATAGAATCAGAATCATCAAGTTGAATGTATTAAAGCTGTTCCAATCAAAAATACAGACATTCACATCCAATGGTCCCCACATTGACTGTATTCAGAAACACAAACACTCCTCACATACGCTTAGGCCTACATCGTACTCGTTCGCTTCAAATACAGCTTGTTTGAGAAGCGTTGTACTTTCACACAACTTGAAGCTGAAATAAGTGCGCGAATAATTGATTGCTAGTTGGAGAAAAAGTTGGTGGGGAACGAACGGCAGAAAAGTTGTTTGACTGTGAGGGGAGAATCTGAAATACGCTCTTATAAATAAACCTTGGAACTCGCTCAAGAGTCTGCAGCGGTCCCAAAGAGGAAAGAAAGAAGTACCCAGAACCAAGCGAGGGACCGGTGAAGAATGTACTCGCAGATACTGTCAACTCCGTGGAGGCGATAAATTTTATTTTGGTTCGCAGCCTTGAGTCTAGCTGAGGCATCCTCTATCCCGCAGTTTGAGGGCAATAGCTCTCGCATTGGTAAATTAATTCATTGCACAGAAGATTACCCTTGTTTAGGAATAGGAAGGTAGATGCTATAATTTTTCATAATGTGACTTGGTTCAACTAAATTTTAGAAGAAAAATCAAGTTATCACTTGCAGTAGACAGTTTTGTATGCTTTGAATGATCATCTTAGTTTCGAACTAACTTCTGAAAGTTCCAGTAACTCAAAATGTGGATGCAGCAGGATGTCTTGAATGATAAATATGAATGCAATTCATCTAAGTGAATTATTCCTTCTATCAGATTGAGACTGGGAACAGGTATAGTCTGAATTGATATGTGAGCTATCAGGACCACCATGCGGGAGAAGGACTTGTCTACAGTTCACCTATTCTATTAATGGAATACACTTTCAATAACTTATATATTCATAACCTATAGTCAAGAGAAAAAAATCGTTCTAGTTTGATTTCTCAGGTGAGAATGAAATTAAACTGACTTACTTGAAAATAAATCATTCAAACTCTGAAATAACAAAAATTCTACACCGATCGATTTCAACAAGCTCCGGCAATATAGCACCAATATTTAAAAAATATGCTGGATTTCATCTAATTGAGAAGCTGAATAGAGAATAGAATAGTATTCCCTTGAGCTGTGTCATGATTTGCATTTTCCTTAGCAGCTATTAAAATTTTAAGGACACTTTTCACGCTGCTGCATCGCATCTCATTCCAGTATGATTGTAGTGAGTTGATTCATTTTATGGTTTCGAGTAACGCCTAGTTTTGTGAAGCTGTTGAGTGAAGAACCGATCAGACCGGTGGAAGAGAGAGTGCAGCTTGCGAAAATTGGAAAATCGTGTCCTACTCATTCAGCCCTTCATGCAAAATTGATATTGCCAGCTCTGCCACGAGGTTTGAGCGAGTTTCGTTCACGTTTCCGTCAGTCTGGAAATTCGGTAATTCACCGTTCACGTTCAACAGGTAGAGTGTGGAAATGGTAGCAAAAACATCTCCGAGATCAATGTAGCTGGAGTCCCATCTCCATTCCACAGAATTCTCCTGCAATGTGTTCTATTTTATAGAAGCTTCCTCTGATAAAGGTTTTTCCATTCAACAGCTGCAATTTACTTCCCAGGGAATAGATGCTATGAGCATTACTAAATTTAATAAGAAAGGTTCTACAGCACATTATTCATTACACGTTGAAACTATTGTGTGTCGGAAGAATTAGACCATCCCTCAGAATAGAATGCAGTCCTTCAAGCCAGCTCCTGCATGCAGAGACTTTGTGAGTCATGCTTGGTGTGATAACTGGTACGCTCACTTCATCATTGCAAAGCCTAGAGTTGAGCAATGTGAAATGAGAAAACGTTTTCCTTGAAGTTCTCTCATGGAAATTTTAAAAAATTGTTTGATTACTACAAATATTATGGAAATTTGGAAGGGAATTGATTATTGATGTGATTCTTTTTATCATTATAATAATTTCTAATATCGGGGCATCGAGCTTCGCTCGTTATTTTTACTTTCCTTGCCCTATTACCATAGGTAAGGAAAGTATTGCTTTCCGAAAAAAATTAAGGTACCCCAATTTCTGAATTTCTATTCGTTTTAAGGTCCCCTGAGTGTGTGTGTGTGTGTGTGTGTGTGTGTGTGTGTGTGTGTGTGTGTGTGTGTGTGTGTGTGTGTGTGTGTGTGTGTGTGTGTGTGTGTTGTGTGTGTGTGTGTGTGTGTGTGTGTGTGTGTGTGTGTGTGTGTGTGTGTTGTGTGTGTGTGTGTGTGTGTGTGTGTGTGGTGTGTGTGTGTGTGTGGTGTGTGTGTGTGTGTGTGTGTGTGTGTGTGGTGTGTGTGTGTGTGTGTGTGTGTGTGTGTGTGTGTGTGTGGTGTGTGTGTGTGTGGTGTGTGTGTGTGTGTGTGTGTGTGTGTGTTGTGTGTGTGTGTGTGGTGTGTGTGTGTGTGTGTGTGTGTGTGTGTGGTGTGTGTGTGTGTGTGTGTGTGGTGTGTGTGTGTGTGTGTGTGGTGTGTGTGTGTGTGTGTGTGTGTGTTGTGTGTGTGTGTGTGTGCTTAGTCCTTACACTATAAGGATTCGAAACGAAATGCGATTCAAGATGGCGGCTAAAATGGCGAAAATGTTGTCGAAAACAGAATTTTTCGCGATTATCTCGAAAATGGCTCCTACGATTTTGATGAAATTTATACCTAAAATAGTCATTAATAAGCTATATCAACTGCCACAAGTCCCATATCTGTAAAAATTTCAGGAGCTCCGCCCCATCTATGCAGAGTTTGATTTTAGATTTCCAATTATCAGGTCTCAGATATGATTTGAACAAAAAATTTTTAGTGGAAACGATTGAGCATGGACATCTCTTCAATAAATGTCCAGTAACATTTCCACCTAAAATTGAAAATAAGCTTGAAATTTGAGAAAATGTAATTATTCAATTGCAAACTGTTGATTCTATTAAATCATTCACTATGAAGAGATAGCAGATCTCGTGTGTATCCAGCGTTATTGACCTGTCACCAGCTGGCTCATATCTTTTACTTGAGATCCGCGTTTACACTAGCGTCAGGTGTTCAATTTTCATAACGGCAAGGAAAGTTGTGTGAGTGCGCCACACCAGATTTTTATTCATTGATAAACAGAACACAATTATTATTCTCTAAAATGATCGTGTTCATATTTCACAGCTGGCTATAAATATGTCATCTTATGAATTTCGTGGATGCGATATTTTGATTTTTCACATACTCACTCGCTCACTCACTTTTTACTATCCACAGCTGTTTCAGCCAAGGATGAATTATCCTATTAATGTCCTTCAGCGAGTTTTCCCAGGAATGAGACCTAGTGCTATCTAATTTTGATATCATAACCCTACTATATTCCAAATTTCGTGAAAACCATTAGAGCCGTTTACGAGATCCGTTAAACATGAATAACCATATAACCTGATAACCAGATATGAAATATGAACAAATATACAGAAATTGCTCGCTTAATATAATAGGATATATACAGAGTGATTCATATGTATGGGAACCCTTCAATCAATTGGAGACTGTTGTAGATATAATACTGCAACTTTCAGGATGAGTTATTAGTAAAATATTCCACATTATGACTTACAACTGAATTTCAACCCTTCATAAGGGGGTGACTTAGGGGTTGTAGCTCGAATATTTCAAATGTAAACACCCATTGTGTGATACATAATTTCAAAGGCCTTCTCAAAACGAGAAAGATGAGATCGATAAAGATTTTCTATGATAATTCTATCAAAAATGGCGGCTGATTGAACTTAATCAATAATTATTTCTCCAAAAACTAAATTTCAATCAGCCGCCATTTTGGATAAAAGTATCATAGAACATTTCTATTGAACTCATCTTTCTTTATTCAGGAAGGCCTTGGAAATAATGTATCACACAATGGGTGTTAACATTTAAAGACTTACAACCCCTCATTTCCTTGAAAACTAAAACTTCAATCAGCCGTCATTTTGGATACAAATATAATAGAACATTTTAATTGATGTTATTTTTCTTGTTTTAAAAATTCCTTCAAAATAGGCTATCACACAATAGGTTTTTACATTCTAAATACTCCAGTTACAACCTCCAAGTCACCCCCTTATTAGGTGTTGAAATTCAGTTTTACGCCAGAAGGTAGAGTATTTGACCAATAACTTATCTTGAAAGTTGCAGTATTACATCTACAACAGTCTCCAATTTATTGAAGGGTTCCCATACATATGACTCACACTGTACATATCCATGATTTTTAATGCTTGGGCAATATCCTAACCTAGGTTGTGTTTGAGTGGTGTGTTTCCAAGACAATTAATTTGAAAAAGTGCACATTGTAACACTCCCTTATTCGACCACAATTGAGACACAATTTTTCATATTTCAGTCTTTTCTACTCCCATATACCCCACGGGATTACTATTCGGTTCATATCTACCAATACTGGAGAGTGATGAGGTACACGTATAATAATAATAATAAATAAATTTATTTTCTTAAAAAAATACAAACAAGCAATTGAAAACATGGAAAGTACAAAATACAATATAATAGGTCTATAAAAAAATATGGAATTCAATTCTATTGGAAATTAACCTACTCAACTATGGGAAAACCATGTACTAGAGTAGGTGTTAGTAGTAGTAATAGATTGTGGGTGGTGGTGCAAACTGCAAATACGTTGGGTAAGTGGGCTCAAATATTGTTTGAGATTATGTTTTCTATATGATGTCTTCAGTTGAAATAAACCAGTTCTTAGAGGCAGTTTTTAATCTTATTGGGTTTTCTATTGTCTTGATTTGTGCAGGAAGTAGATTGTGGAGTTTTGGTGCTAGGTGGTTGAAGTGTCGTTGGATTGTCGTAATTTTTGAATGTAGCTCAGTTCGCGGCAAAAGCGATACTAACGCCACAGTATACATACAGTATGGGAACTTGGCTAGTACCCTGTCGCAAAAATCCGCCATCTTGTTGGGAAGCGCTTCATTGTAATAGTATTGATGGTAGGTTCGGATCACTTTAATGATCTGGATCAATTGATCTTGTTCACTGCCACGAGACAATCAGAAGACCAAGATTGGAACTTCCCAAGGTCACATGACGTGTCTAGAATTTGCGCCATGTAAAAAGCATTGGTTAGATAAGCGTTTTATTGACAGTTTCCATTCTGTAACCTATTCTGTGCTAACATCTCTGTCTAGTTATAGCGTAAGCTGAAAGGAGTCTGCGCAGTCCGTCATCGACAGTTTTAAAAAGTTGTTGCTTGTTGCTTGTCGTTTTACTAATGAATTTGAATGTTGAGGAAAGATCGTTGTACGTTCCTTCCAATTTTCTTGATTCATATAACTTTGGAGCAGATTGTTGAAGCTCACATTAGTTTTATTATTTTCTGTTTGTCAGAAGTTTTGTAATTTTCTCTGGAAGTGATATTGTAATTGAATCAGGAAGCTTGTTCAATGGTTGTGTTCATGACCAATTATTTTTATCAATTTGTATGTATTGAACCTTCCTTTAATTCCTATTTCTCTAATAACTGTTCTTTCTATATTCCTATATCCCCAATACACAAATTAGCATACAATAATTATTATAGGTACTGGCGAAGAGCCGAAAAATATGGTAAGTCCTTTCTTTTGTTCATTATTGTGCATAAGTAAACTTGATTCCATTTGAATATTTAAACCCCCTAAAATTCATACAGTCCACTTTTGGGTTTATTTATAATCCAACCACGATATATGGTTGATATATTGCCTTCCTAGCCACGTTTGTAATAAGAAGATTTCTGTTTCTCAAAAAAAATTCAAAATTTTTCAAATTCAAATTTATTCACACTCATAAATACATATACAGAAACTAAATAGAGTCTAGCTTGACAAATAAAACAATAATCCATCTAAAATTTAATAATAGATTGTAAGTAATAGTATATAATATAATAATATATAATATAATATTAATGTGAACAATAACTGCTCACAAAGTGCTTCATGAAGCACTTGTCCGTGAGCAGGAGTTGAGGTTTAATCGGATATAGGAGGAGGAAAAAGCCTACACACACACACACACACAAACACACACACATTCAATCACCATCATCAAGTAATTTTATTGATTGATTGTAGCATTTCCTCTCTTTAAATATACTTATATTATGAAATGTAGTTAAAACTGCGAAAAAATGGGAGGAAGAATCACCAGTATAATTTTTTTCAACATAATTCATGACAAGAGAGGGGAAAAAAATGAAAAATAAAAGATGAGACATAACAGCGATAAATAAAACAATGTTTGCAGATCAAAGCTCAAAGCAAAGGTTAAACTTTAAAGGATACAGAAGTAACTACAGTAAAAAGACCATACTACACTGAAATTCATATTCAATAATAGATTAGATATTAGCACCATGTGTTTCTCAGCTTACTACTTTGAATAAGTCTTCTACTTCTAATGGTGAATGAAGCCATAGCCAACTCTTCGTTTGTTTTAGGAATTTCTTGAGATTCTGTAGCTTTCTAATCTCATCTGGGAGAATATTGAAGAATTTAGGTCCAAGGAATAAAAAGCATCTCTGGAAGGTAGTGCTGTTTGGTTTGGGGAGTCTGATTAGCATCCTTGTAGTTTGCCTAGTTATCTGCTGATTTTGTTCAAGATTCCCCATTTGATTCCTATCCCCACTCATTTTATAAAACAAAGATAAAACTTTCAGTACATACATGTATCTGAAAGGTAGAATTCCAAAGAACCTGAATATTGGGAAAGTATGCGTTCGTCTATTAGCTCCAAACATTATTCTAACAATTGATTTTTGTAGGACTATAAGATTTTTAAAATGAGACATGAAGGTAGATGCATAACATGAAATTCCGTATTCCAGCCTACTATTGAAGAAAGAGAAATACATTACACGAAGAATATTTCTTTTCAGAGAATATATTCAGGGAAGAATTGACGCAGTTGATAGAAAGTCCTAACCAAGTATAAGAGGTACCCTTTTACTTTATTCACATGCAAATCCCAATTTAGACTTTGATCCAATATTAGCCCAAGATATTTAATAGATATTTTCT